>NW_027522730.1:0-82816 GCF_052094955.1 Ictidomys tridecemlineatus
AGTTTCAAGTTCTATCTCTATGGTTTGTTTGCTGTTGATGTAGCCCTAAGCAGAGACTGGCGAAAATCACTTGGATGGAAAGGTTTTGCCAAGCTTCCAAAAACTACGAGTTGCCTGAAATCTCAGCAAACATTTTTTCACCCAATCTTGATGATTCTTTCAGGTAATGATCAGTACACCAAAACCACTTGGCTCACCAAATTTCATTCTTCTAGGTTAAATCGTTCGTTTGCAGTAACCGTTTTCATTTTTAGGTTTCACTCTGTTTTCTCCTATAGGGATACATGTATTTGGAACTCTAAATCAAACACGGTTTGTGCTAGCTCTTTGAAACTTGACAAAATAAAGCAGTTTCAAGTTCTATCTCTATGGTTTGTTTGCTGTTGTTGTAGCCCTGAGCAGAGACTGGCGAAAATCACTTTGATGGAAAGCGGTTGCCAAGCTTCCAAAAAAACTACGAGTTGCCTGAAATCTCAGCAAACATTTTTTCAACCAATCTTGATGATTCTTTCAGGTAATGATCAGTACACCAAAACCACTTGGCTCACCAAATTTTGTTCTTCTAGGTTAAACCGTTCGTTTGCAGTAACCGTTTTCATTTTTAGTTTTCACTCTGTTTTCTCCTATAGGGATACATGTATTTGGAACTCTAAATGAAAGACGGTTTGTGCTAGCTCTTTCAAACTTGACACAATAAAGCAGTTTCAAGTTCTATCTCTATCGTTTGTTTACTGTTGATGTAGCCCTAAGCAGAGACTGGCGAAAATCACTTTGATGGAAAGGGGTTGCCAAGCTTCCAAAAAACTACGAGTTGCCGGAAATCTCAGCAAACATCTTTTCACCCAATCTTGATGATTCTTTCAGGTAATGATCAGTACACCAAAACCACTTGGCTCACCAAATTTCGTTCTTCTAGGTTAAACCGTTCGTTTGCAGTAACCGTTTTCATTTTTAGGTTTCACTCTGTTTTCTCCTATAGGGATACATGTATTTGGAACTCTAAATCAAACGCGGTTTGTGCTAGCTCTTTGAAACTTGACACAATAAAGCAGTTTCAAGTTCTACCTCTATGGTTTGTTTGCTGTTGATGTAGCCCTAAGCAGAGACTGGAAAAAATCATTTTGATGGAAAGGGGTTGCCAAGCTTCCAAAAAAATTCGAGTTTCCTGAAATCTCAGCAAACATTTTTTCACCCAATCTTGATGATTCTTTCAGGTAATGATCAGTACACCAAAACCACTTGGCTCACCAAATTTCGTTCTTCTAGGTTAAACCGTTCGTTTGCAGTAACCGTTTTCATTTTTAGGTTTCACTCTGTTTTCTCCTATAGGGATACATGTATTTGGAACTCTAAATCAAACACGGTTTGTGCTAGCTTTTTGAAACTTGACACAATAAAGCAGTTTCAAGTTCTATCTCTATCGTTTGTTTGCTGTTGATGTAGCCCTAAGCAGAGACTGGCGAAAATTACTTTGATGGAAAGGGGTTGCCAAGCTTCCAAAAAACTACTAGTAGCCTGAAAATCTCAGCAAACATCTTTTCACCATATCTAGATGATTCTTTCAGGTAATGATCATTACACCAAAACCACTTGGCTCACCAAATTTCGTTCTTCTAGGTTAAACCGTTTTTTTGCAGTAACCGTTTACATTTTTAGGTTTCACTCTGTTTTCTCCTATAGGGATACATGTATTTGGAACTCTAAATGAAAGACGGTTTGTGCTAGCTCTTTGAAACTTGACACAATAAAGCAGTTTCAAGTTCTATCTCTATGGTTTGTTTGCTGTTGATGTAGCCCTAAGCAGAGACTGGCGAAAATCACTTTGATGGAAAGCGGTTGCCAAGCTTCCAAAAAACTACGAGTTGCCTGAAATCTCAGCAAACATTTTTTCACCCAATCTTGATGATTCTTTCAGGTAATGATCAGTACACCAAAACCACTTGGCTCACCAAATTTCGTTCTTCTAGGTTAAACCGTTCATTTGCAGTAACCGTTTTCATTTTTAGGTTTCACTCTGTTTTCTCCTTTAGGGATACATGTATTTGGAACTCTAAATGAAAGACGGTTTGTGCTAGCTCTTTGAAACTTGACACAATAAAGGAGTTTCAAGTTCTATCCCTATGGTTTGTTTGCTGTTGATGTAGCCCTAAGCAGAGACTGGAGAAAATCACTTTGATGGAAAGGGGTTGCCAAGCTTCCAAAAAACTACGAGTTGCCTGAAATCTCAGAAAACATTTTTTCACCCAATCTTGATGATTCTTTCAGGTAATGATCAGTACACCAAAACCACTTGGCTCACCAAATTTTGTTCTTCTAGGTTAAACCGTTCGTTTGCAGTAACCGTTTTCTTTTTTAGGTTTCACTCTGTGTTCTCCTATAGGGATACATGTACTTGGAACTCTAAATCAAACACGGTTTGTGCTAGCTCTTTGAAACTTGACACAATAAAGCAGTTTCAAGTTCTATCTCTATGGTTTGTTTGCTGTTGATGTAGCCCTAAGCAGAGACTGGCGAAAATCACTTTGATGGAAAGGGGTTGCCAAGCTTCCAAAAAACTACGAGTTTCCTGAAATCTCAGCAAATATTTTTTCACCCAATCTTGATGATTCTTTCAGGTAATGATCAGTACACCAAAACCACTTGGCTCACCAAATTTCATTCTTCTAGGTTAAACCGTTCGTTTGCAGTAACCGTTTTCATTTTTAAGTTTCACTCTGTTTTTTCCGAAAGGGATACATGTATTTGGAACTCTAAATGAAAGACGGTTTGTGCTAGCTCTTTGAAACTTGACACAATAAAGCAGTTTCAAGTTCTATCTCTATGGTTTTTTTGCTGTTGATATAGCCCTAAGCAGAGACTGGAGAAAATCACTTTGATGGAAATGGGTTGCCAAGCTTCCAAAAAACTACGAGTTGCCTGAAATCTCAGCAAACATTTTTTCACCCAATCTTGATGATTCTTTCAGGTAATGATCAGTACACCAAAACCACTTGGCTCACCAAATTTCGTTCTTCTAGGTTAAACCGTTCGTTTGCAGTAACCGTTTTCATTTTTAGGTTTCACTCTGTTTTCTCCTATAGGGATACATGTATTTGGAACTCTAAATCTAACACGGTTTGTGCTAGCTCTTTGAACTTGACACAATAAAGGAGTTTCAAGTTCTATCTCTATGGTTTGTTTGCTGTTGATGTAGCCCTAAGCAGAGACTGGAGAAAATCACTTAAATGGAAAGGGGTTGCCAGGCTTCCAAAAAACTACGAGTTGCCTGAAATCCCAGCAAACATCTTTTCATTATATCTTGATGATTCTTTCAGGTAATGATCAGTACACCAAAACCACTTGGCTAACCAAATTTCGTTCTTCTAAGTTAAACCGTTTGTTTGCAGTAACCGTTTACATTTTTAGGTTTCACTCTGTTTTCTCCTATAGGGATACATGTATTTAAAACTCTAAATGAAAGACGGTTTGTGCTAGCTCTTTGAAACTTGACACAATAAAGCAGTTTCAAGTTCTATCTCTATGGTTTGTTTGCTGTTGAAGTAGCCCTAAGCAGAGACTGGCGAAAATCACGTTGATGGAAAGCGGTTTCCAAGCTTCCAAAAAACTACGAGTTTCCTGAAATCTCAGCAAATATTTTTTAACCCAATCTTGATGATTCTTTCAGGTAATGATCAGTACACCAAAACCACTTGGCTCACCATATTTCGTTCTTCTAAGTTAAACCGTTTGTTTGCAGTAACCGTTTACATTTTTAGGTTTCACTCTTTTTTCTCCTATAGGGATACATGTATTTAAAACTCTAAATGAAAGACGGTTTGTGCTAGCTCTTTGAAACTTGACACAATAAAGCAGTTTCAAGTTCTATCTCTATGGTTTGTTTGCTGTTGATGTAGCCCTAAGCAGAGACTGGCGAAAATCACTTTGAAGGAAAGGGGTTGCCAAGTTTCCAAAAAACTACGAGTTTCCTGAAATCTCAGCAAACATTTTTTCACCAAATCTTGATGATTCTTTCAGGTAATGATCAGTACACCAAAACCACTTGGCTCACCAAATTTCGCTCTTCTAGTTTAAACCGTTCGTTTGCAGTAACCGTTTTCATTTTTGGGTTTCACTCTGTTTTCTCTTATAGGGATACATGTATTTGGAACTCTAAATGAAACACGGTTTGTGCTAGCTCTTTCAAACTTGACACAATAAAGCAGTTTCAAGTTCTATCTCTATAGTTTGTTTGCTGTTGATGTAGCCCTACGCAGAGACTGGCGAAAATCACTTTGATGGAAAGGGGTTGCCAAGCTTCCAAAAAACTACGAGTTGCCGGAAATCTCAGCAAACATCTTTTCACCCAATCTTGATGATTCTTTCAGGTAATGATCAGTACACCAAAACCACTTGGCTCACCAAATTTCGTTCTTCTAGGTTAAACCGTTTGTTTGCACTAACCGTTTACATTTTTAGGTTTCACTATGTTTTCTCCTATAGGGATACATGTATTTGGAACTCTAAATGAAAGACGGTTTGTGCTAGCTCTTTGAAACTTGACACAATAAAGCAGTTTCAAGTTCTATCTCTATGGTTTGTTTGCTGTTGATGTAGCCCTAAGCAGAGACTGGCGAAAATCACTTGGATGGAAAGGTTTTGCCAAGCTTCCAAAAAACTACGAGTTGCCTGAAATCTCAGCAAACATTTTTTCACCCAATCTTGATGATTCTTTCAGGTAATGATCAGTACACCAAAACCACTTGGCTCACCAAATTTCATTCTTCTAGGTTAAATCGTTCGTTTGCAGTAACCGTTTTCATTTTTAGGTTTCACTCTGTTTTCTCCTATAGGGATACATGTATTTGGAACTCTAAATCAAACACGGTTTGTGCTAGCTCTTTGAAACTTGACAAAATAAAGCAGTTTCAAGTTCTATCTCTATGGTTTGTTTGCTGTTGTTGTAGCCCTGAGCAGAGACTGGCGAAAATCACTTTGATGGAAAGCGGTTGCCAAGCTTCCAAAAAAACTACGAGTTGCCTGAAATCTCAGCAAACATTTTTTCAACCAATCTTGATGATTCTTTCAGGTAATGATCAGTACACCAAAACCACTTGGCTCACCAAATTTTGTTCTTCTAGGTTAAACCGTTCGTTTGCAGTAACCGTTTTCATTTTTAGTTTTCACTCTGTTTTCTCCTATAGGGATACATGTATTTGGAACTCTAAATGAAAGACGGTTTGTGCTAGCTCTTTCAAACTTGACACAATAAAGCAGTTTCAAGTTCTATCTCTATCGTTTGTTTACTGTTGATGTAGCCCTAAGCAGAGACTGGCGAAAATCACTTTGATGGAAAGGGGTTGCCAAGCTTCCAAAAAACTACGAGTTGCCGGAAATCTCAGCAAACATCTTTTCACCCAATCTTGATGATTCTTTCAGGTAATGATCAGTACACCAAAACCACTTGGCTCACCAAATTTCGTTCTTCTAGGTTAAACCGTTCGTTTGCAGTAACCGTTTTCATTTTTAGGTTTCACTCTGTTTTCTCCTATAGGGATACATGTATTTGGAACTCTAAATCAAACGCGGTTTGTGCTAGCTCTTTGAAACTTGACACAATAAAGCAGTTTCAAGTTCTACCTCTATGGTTTGTTTGCTGTTGATGTAGCCCTAAGCAGAGACTGGAAAAAATCATTTTGATGGAAAGGGATTGCCAAGCTTCCAAAAAAATTCGAGTTTCCTGAAATCTCAGCAAACATTTTTTCACCCAATCTTGATGATTCTTTCAGGTAATGATCAGTACACCAAAACCACTTGGCTCACCAAATTTCGTTCTTCTAGGTTAAACCGTTCGTTTGCAGTAACCGTTTTCATTTTTAGGTTTCACTCTGTTTTCTCCTATAGGGATACATGTATTTGGAACTCTAAATCAAACACGGTTTGTGCTAGCTTTTTGAAACTTGACACAATAAAGCAGTTTCAAGTTCTATCTCTATCGTTTGTTTGCTGTTGATGTAGCCCTAAGCAGAGACTGGCGAAAATTACTTTGATGGAAAGGGGTTGCCAAGCTTCCAAAAAACTACTAGTAGCCTGAAATCTCAGCAAACATCTTTTCACCATATCTAGATGATTCTTTCAGGTAATGATCATTACACCAAAACCACTTGGCTCACCAAATTTCGTTCTTCTAGGTTAAACCGTTTTTTTGCAGTAACCGTTTACATTTTTAGGTTTCACTCTGTTTTCTCCTATAGGGATACATGTATTTGGAACTCTAAATGAAAGACGGTTTGTGCTAGCTCTTTGAAACTTGACACAATAAAGCAGTTTCAAGTTCTATCTCTATGGTTTGTTTGCTGTTGATGTAGCCCTAAGCAGAGACTGGCGAAAATCACTTTGATGGAAAGCGGTTGCCAAGCTTCCAAAAAACTACGAGTTGCCTGAAATCTCAGCAAACATTTTTTCACCCAATCTTGATGATTCTTTCAGGTAATGATCAGTACACCAAAACCACTTGGCTCACCAAATTTCGTTCTTCTAGGTTAAACCGTTCATTTGCAGTAACCGTTTTCATTTTTAGGTTTCACTCTGTTTTCTCCTTTAGGGATACATGTATTTGGAACTCTAAATGAAAGACGGTTTGTGCTAGCTCTTTGAAACTTGACACAATAAAGGAGTTTCAAGTTCTATCCCTATGGTTTGTTTGCTGTTGATGTAGCCCTAAGCAGAGACTGGAGAAAATCACTTTGATGGAAAGGGGTTGCCAAGCTTCCAAAAAACTACGAGTTGCCTGAAATCTCAGAAAACATTTTTTCACCCAATCTTGATGATTCTTTCAGGTAATGATCAGTACACCAAAACCACTTGGCTCACCAAATTTTGTTCTTCTAGGTTAAACCGTTCGTTTGCAGTAACCGTTTTCTTTTTTAGGTTTCACTCTGTGTTCTCCTATAGGGATACATGTACTTGGAACTCTAAATCAAACACGGTTTGTGCTAGCTCTTTGAAACTTGACACAATAAAGCAGTTTCAAGTTCTATCTCTATGGTTTGTTTGCTGTTGATGTAGCCCTAAGCAGAGACTGGCGAAAATCACTTTGATGGAAAGGGGTTGCCAAGCTTCCAAAAAACTACGAGTTTCCTGAAATCTCAGCAAATATTTTTTCACCCAATCTTGATGATTCTTTCAGGTAATGATCAGTACACCAAAACCACTTGGCTCACCAAATTTCATTCTTCTAGGTTAAACCGTTCGTTTGCAGTAACCGTTTTCATTTTTAAGTTTCACTCTGTTTTTTCCGAAAGGGATACATGTATTTGGAACTCTAAATGAAAGACGGTTTGTGCTAGCTCTTTGAAACTTGACACAATAAAGCAGTTTCAAGTTCTATCTCTATGGTTTTTTTGCTGTTGATATAGCCCTAAGCAGAGACTGGAGAAAATCACTTTGATGGAAATGGGTTGCCAAGCTTCCAAAAAACTACGAGTTGCCTGAAATCTCAGCAAACATTTTTTCACCCAATCTTGATGATTCTTTCAGGTAATGATCAGTACACCAAAACCACTTGGCTCACCAAATTTCGTTCTTCTAGGTTAAACCATTCATTTGCAGTAACCATTTTCATTTTTAGGTTTCACTCTGTTTTCTTCTATAGGGATACATGTATTTGGAACTCTAAATCAAACACGGTTTGTGCTAGCTCTTTGAAACTTGACACAATAAAGCAGTTTAAAGTTCTCTCTCTATGGTTTTTTTGCTGTTGATGTAGCCCTAAGCAGAGACTGGCGAAAATCACTTTGATGGAAATGGGTTGCCAAGCTTCCAAAAAACTACGAGTTGCCTGAAATCTCAGCAAACATTTTTTCACCCAATCTTGATGATTCTTTCAGGTAATGATCAGTACACCAAAACCACTTGGCTCACCAAATTTCGTTCTTCTAGGTTAAACCGTTTGTTTGCACTAACCATTTACATTTTTAGGTTTCACTCTGTTTTCTCCTATAGGGATACATGTATTTGGAACTCTAAATGAAAGACGGTTTGTGCTAGCTCTTTGAAACTTGACACAATAAAGCAGTTTCAAGTTCTATCTCTATGGTTTGTTTGCTGTTGATGTAGCCCTAAGCAGAGACTGGTGAAAATCACTTTGATGGAAAGCGGTTGCCAAGCTTCCAAAAAACTACGAGTTGCCTGAAATCTCAGCAAACATTTTTCACCCAATCTTGATGATTCTTTCAGGTAATGATCAGTACACCAAAACCACTTTTCTCACCAAATTTCGTTCTTCTAGGTTAAACCGTTCGTTTGCAGTAACCGTTTTCATTTTTAGGTTTCACTCTGTTTTCTCCTATAGGGATACATGTATTTGGAACTCTAAATCAAACACGGTTTGTGCTAGCTCTTTGAAACTTGACAAAATAAAGCAGTTTCAAGTTCTATCTCTATGGTTTGTTTGCTGTTGATGTAGCCCTAAGCAGAGACTGGCGAAAATCACTTTGATGGAAAGCGGTTGCCAAGCTTCCAAAAAACTACGAGTTGCCTGAAATCTCAGCAAACATTTTTTCAACCAATCTTGATGATTCTTTCAGGTAATGATCAGTACACCAAAACCACTTGGCTCACCAAATTTTGTTCTTCTAGGTTAAACCGTTCGTTTGCAGTAACCGTTTTCATTTTTAGTTTTCACTCTGTTTTCTCCTATAGGGATACATGTATTTGGAACTCTAAATGAAAGACGGTTTGTGCTAGCTCTTTCAAACTTGACACAATAAAGCAGTTTCAAATTCTATCTCTATCGTTTGTTTACTGTTGATGTAGCCCTAAGCAGAGACTGACGAAAATCACTTTGATGGAAAGGGGTTGCCAAGCTTCCAAAAAACTATGAGTTGCCGGAAATCTCAGCAAACATCTTTTCACCCAATCTTGATGATTCTTTCAGGTAATGATCAGTACACCAAAACCACTTGGCTCACCAAATTTCGTTCTTCTAGGTTAAACCGTTCGTTTGCAGTAACCGTTTTCATTTTTAGGTTTCACTCTGTTTTCTCCTATAGGGATACATGTATTTGGAACTCTAAATCAAACACGGTTTGTGCTAGCTCTTTGAAACTTGACACAATAAAGCAGTTTCAAATTCTATCTCTATCGTTTGTTTACTGTTGATGTAGCCCTAAGCAGAGACTGACGAAAATCACTTTGATGGAAAGGGGTTGCCAAGCTTCCAAAAAACTACGAGTTGCCTGAAATCTCAGCAAACATCTTTTCACCCAATCTTGATGATTCTTTCAGGTAATGATCAGTACACCAAAACCACTTGGCTCACCAAATTTCGTTCTTCTAGGTTAAACCGTTCGTTTACAGTAACCGTTTTCATTTTTAGGTTTCACTCTGTTTTCTCCTATAGGGATACATGTATTTGGAACTCTAAATCAAACGAGGTTTGTGCTAGCTCTTTGAAACTTGACACAATAAAGCAGTTTCAAGTTCTATCTCTATGGTTTGTTTGCTGTTGATGTAGCCCTAAGCAGAGACTGGAGAAAATCATTTTGATGGAAAGGGGTTGCCAAGCTTCCAAAAAAATTCGAGTTTCCTGAAATCTCAGCAAACATTTTTTCACCCAATCTTGATGATTCTTTCAGGTAATGATCAGTACACCAAAACCACTTGGCTCACCAAATTTCGTTCTTCTAGGTTAAACCGTTCGTTTGCAGTAACCGTTTTCATTTTTAGGTTTCACTCTGTTTTCTCCTATAGGGATACATGTATTTGGAACTCTAAATCAAACACGGTTTGTGCTAGCTTTTTGAAACTTGACACAATAAAGCAGTTTCAAGTTCTATCTCTATCGTTTGTATGCTGTTGATGTAGCCCTAAGCAGAGACTGGCGAAAATTACTTTGATGGAAAGGGGTTGCCAAGCTTCCAAAAAACTACGAGTTGCCTGAAATCTCAGCAAACATCTTTTCACCATATCTAGATGATTCTTTCAGGTAATGATCATTACACCAAAACCACTTGGCTCACCAAATTTCGTTCTTCTAGGTTAAACCGTTTTTTTGCAGTAACCGTTTACATTTTTAGGTTTCACTCTGTTTTCTCCTATAGGGATACATGTATTTGGAACTCTAAATGAAAGACGGTTTGTGCTAGCTTTTTGAAACTTGACACAATAAAGCAGTTTCAAGTTCTATCTCTATGGTTTGTTTGCTGTTTATGTAGCCCTAAGCAGAGACTGGCGAAAATCACTTTGATGGAAAGCGGTTGCCAAGCTTCCAAAAAACTACGAGTTGCCTGAAATCTCAGCAAACATTTTTTCACCCAATCTTGATGATTCTTTCAGGTAATGATCAGTACACCAAAACCACTTGGCTCACCAAATTTCGTTCTTCTAGGTTAAACCGTTCATTTGCAGTAACCGTTTTCATTTTTAGGTTTCACTCTGTTTTCTCCTTTAGGGATACATGTATTTGGAACTCTAAATGAAAGACGGTTTGTGCTAGCTCTTTGAAATTTGACACAATAAAGGAGTTACAAGTTCTATCTCTATGGTTTGTTTGCTGTTGATGTAGCCCTAAGCAGAGACTGGAGAAAATCACTTTGATGGAAAGGGGTTGCCAAGCTTCCAAAAAACTACGAGTTGCCTGAAATCTCAGCAAACATTTTTTCACCCAATCTTGATGATTCTTTCAGGTAATGATCAGTACACCAAAACCACTTGGCTCACCAAATTTCGTTCTTCTAGGTTAAATTGTTCGTTTGCAGTAACCGTTTTCATTTTTAGGTTTCACTCTGTTTTCTCCTATAGGGATACATGTATTTGGAACTCTAAATCAAACACGGTTTGTGCTAGCTTTTTGAAACTTGACACAATAAAGCAGTTTCAAGTTCTGTCTCTATCGTTTGTTTGCTGTTGATGTAGCCCTAAGCAGAGACTGGAGAAAATCACTTTGAAGGAAAGGGGTTGCCAAGCTTCCAAAAAACTATGAGTTGCCTGAAATCGCAGCAAACATTTTTTCACCCAATCTTGATGATTCTTTCAGGTAATGATCAGTACACCAAAATCACTTGGCTCACCAAATTTCGTTCTTCTAGGTTAAACCGTTCGTTTGCAGTAACCGTATTCATTTTGAGGTTTCACTCTGTTTTCTTCTATAGGGATACATGTATTTGGAACTCTAAATGAAAGACGGTTTGTGCTAGCTCTTTCAAACTTGACACAATAAAGCAGTTTCAAGTTCTATCTCTATCGTTTGTTTACTGTTGATGTAGCCCTAATCAGAGACTGGCGAAAATCACTTTGATGGAAAGGGGTTGCCAAGCTTCCAAAAAACTACGAGTTGCCTGAAATCTCAGCAAACATCTTTCATTATATCTTGATGATTCTTTCAGGTAATGATCAGTACACCAAAACCACTTGGCTCACCAAATTTCGTTCTTCTAGGTTAAACCGTTCGTTTGCAGTAACCGTTTTCATTTTTAGGTTTCACTCTGTTTTCTCCTATAGGGATACATGTATTTGGAACTCTAAATCAAACACGGTTTGTGCTAGCTCTTTGAAACTTGACACAATAAAGCAGTTTCAAGTTCTATCTCTATGCTTTGTTTGCTGTTGATGTAGCCCTAAGCAGAGACTGGCGAAAATCATTTTGATGGAAAGGGGTTGCCAAGCTTCCAAAAAACAACGAGTTGCCTGAAATCTCAGCAAACATTTTTTCACCCAATCTTGATGATTCTTTCAGGTAATGATCAGTACACCAAAACCACTTGGCTCACCAAATTTCGTTCTTCTAGGTTAAACCGTTCGTTTGCAGTAACCATTTTCATTTTTAGGTTTCACTCTGTTTTCTCCTATAGGGATACATGTATTTGGAACTCTAAATCAAACACGGTTTGTGCTAGCTCTTTCAAACTTGACACAATAAAGCAGTTTCAAGTTCTATCTATATGGTTTGTTTGCTGTTGATGTAGTCCTAAGCAGAGACTGGCGAAAATCACTTTGATGGAAAGGGGTTGCCAAGCTTCCAAAAAACTACGAGTTGCCTGAAATCTCAGCAAATATTTTTTCACCCAATCTTGGTAATTCTTTCAGGTAATGATCAGTACACCAAAACCTATTGGCTCACAAATTTCGTTGTCCTAGATTAAACCGTTCGTTTGCAGTAACCGTTTTCATTTTTAGTTTTCACTCTGTTTTCTCCTATAGGGATACATGTATTTGGAACTCTAAATGAAAGACGGTTTGTGCTAGCTCTTTCAAACTTGACACAATAAAGCAGTTTCAAGTTCTATCTCTATCGTTTGTTTACTGTTGATGTAGCCCTAAGCAGAGACTGGCGAAAATCACTTTGATGGAAAGGGGTTGCCAAGCTTCCAAAAAACTACGAGTTGCCGGAAATCTCAGCAAACATCTTTTCACCCAATCTTGATGATTCTTTCAGGTAATGATCAGTACACCAAAACCACTTGGCTCACCAAATTTCGTTCTTCTAGGTTAAACCGTTCGTTTGCAGTAACCGTTTTCATTTTTAGGTTTCACTCTGTTTTCTCCTATAGGGATACATGTATTTGGAACTCTAAATCAAACGCGGTTTGTGCTAGCTCTTTGAAACTTGACACAATAAAGCAGTTTCAAGTTCTACCTCTATGGTTTGTTTGCTGTTGATGTAGCCCTAAGCAGAGACTGGAAAAAATCATTTTGATGGAAAGGGGTTGCCAAGCTTCCAAAAAAATTCGAGTTTCCTGAAATCTCAGCAAACATTTTTTCACCCAATCTTGATGATTCTTTCAGGTAATGATCAGTACACCAAAACAACTTGGCTCACCAAATTTCGTTCTTCTAGGTTAAACCGTTCGTTTGCAGTAACCGTTTTCATTTTTAGGTTTCACTCTGTTTTCTCCTATAGGGATACATGTATTTGGAACTCTAAATCAAACACGGTTTGTGCTAGCTTTTTGAAACTTGACACAATAAAGCAGTTTCAAGTTCTATCTCTATCGTTTGTATGCTGTTGATGTAGCCCTAAGCAGAGACTGGCGAAAATTACTTTGATGGAAAGGGGTTGCCAAGCTTCCAAAAAACTACGAGTTGCCTGAAATCTCAGCAAACATCTTTTCACCATATCTAGATGATTCTTTCAGGTAATGATCATTACACCAAAACCACTTGGCTCACCAAATTTCGTTCTTCTAGGTTAAACCGTTTTTTTGCAGTAACCGTTTACATTTTTAGGTTTCACTCTGTTTTCTCCTATAGGGATACATGTATTTGGAACTCTAAATGAAAGACGGTTTGTGCTAGCTCTTTGAAACTTGACACAATAAAGCAGTTTCAAGTTCTATCTCTATGGTTTGTTTGCTGTTTATGTAGCCCTAAGCAGAGACTGGCGAAAATCACTTTGATGGAAAGCGGTTGCCAAGCTTCCAAAAAACTACGAGTTGCCTGAAATCTCAGCAAACATTTTTTCACCCAATCTTGATGATTCTTTCAGGTAATGATCAGTACACCAAAACCACTTGGCTCACCAAATTTCGTTCTTCTAGGTTAAACCGTTCATTTGCAGTAACCGTTTTCATTTTTAGGTTTCACTCTGTTTTCTCCTTTAGGGATACATGTATTTGGAACTCTAAATGAAAGACGGTTTGTGCTAGCTCTTTGAAATTTGACACAATAAAGGAGTTACAAGTTCTATCTCTATGGTTTGTTTGCTGTTGATGTAGCCCTAAGCAGAGACTGGAGAAAATCACTTTGATGGAAAGGGGTTGCCAAGCTTCCAAAAAACTACGAGTTGCCTGAAATCTCAGCAAACATTTTTTCACCCAATCTTGATGATTCTTTCAGGTAATGATCAGTACACCAAAACCACTTGGCTCACCAAATTTCGTTCTTCTAGGTTAAATTGTTCGTTTGCAGTAACCGTTTTCATTTTTAGGTTTCACTCTGTTTTCTCCTATAGGGATACATGTATTTGGAACTCTAAATCAAACACGGTTTGTGCTAGCTTTTTGAAACTTGACACAATAAAGCAGTTTCAAGTTCTGTCTCTATCGTTTGTTTGCTGTTGATGTAGCCCTAAGCAGAGACTGGAGAAAATCACTTTGAAGGAAAGGGGTTGCCAAGCTTCCAAAAAACTATGAGTTGCCTGAAATCGCAGCAAACATTTTTTCACCCAATCTTGATGATTCTTTCAGGTAATGATCAGTACACCAAAATCACTTGGCTCACCAAATTTCGTTCTTCTAGGTTAAACCGTTCGTTTGCAGTAACCGTTTTCATTTTGAGGTTTCACTCTGTTTTCTTCTATAGGGATACATGTATTTGGAACTCTAAATGAAAGACGGTTTGTGCTAGCTCTTTGAAACTTGACACAATAAAGCAGTTTCAAGTTCTATCTCTATCGTTTGTTTACTGTTGATGTAGCCCTAATCAGAGACTGGCGAAAATCACTTTGATGGAAAGGGGTTGCCAAGCTTCCAAAAAACTACGAGTTCCCTGAAATCTCAGCAAACATCTTTCATTATATCTTGATGATTCTTTCAGGTAATGATCAGTACACCAAAACCACTTGGCTCACCAAATTTCGTTCTTCTAGGTTAAACCGTTCGTTTGCAGTAACCGTTTTCATTTTTAGGTTTCACTCTGTTTTCTCCTATAGGGATACATGTATTTGGAACTCTAAATCAAACACGGTTTGTGCTAGCTCTTTGAAACTTGACACAATAAAGCAGTTTAAAGTTCTCTCTCTATGCTTTGTGTGCTGTTGATGTAGCCCTAAGCAGAGACTGGCGAAAATCACTTTGATGGAAATGGGTTGCCAAGCTTCCAAAAAACAACGAGTTGCCTGAAATCTCAGCAAACATTTTTTCACCCAATCTTGATGATTCTTTCAGGTAATGATCAGTACACCAAAACCACTTGGCTCACCAAATTTCGTTCTTCTAGGTTAAACCGTTTGTTTGCACTAACCATTTACATTTTTAGGTTTCACTCTGTTTTCTCCTATAGGGATACATGTATTTGGAACTCTAAATGAAAGACGGTTTGTGCTAGCTCTTTGAAACTTGACACAATAAAGCAGTTTCAAGTTCTATCTATATGGTTTGTTTGCTGTTGATGTAGTCCTAAGCAGAGACTGGCGAAAATCACTTTGATGGAAAGGGGTTGCCAAGCTTCCAAAAAACTACGAGTTGCCTGAAATCTCAGCAAATATTTTTTCACCCAATCTTGGTAATTCTTTCAGGTAATGATCAGTACACCAAAACCACTTTTCTCACCAAATTTCGTTCTTCTAGGTTAAACCGTTCGTTTGCAGTAACCGTTTTCATTTTTAGTTTTCACTCTGTTTTCTCCTATAGGGATACATGTATTTGGAACTCTAAATGAAACACGGTTTGTGCTAGCTCTTTCAAACTTGACACAATAAAGCAGTTTCAAGTTCTATCTCTATCGTTTGTTTACTGTTGATGTAGCCCTAAGCAGAGACTGGCGAAAATCACTTTGATGGAAAGGGGTTGCCAAGCTTCCAAAAAACTACGAGTTGCCTGAAATCTCAGCAAACATTTTTTCAACCAATCTTGATGATTCTTTCAGGTAATGATCAGTACACCAAAACCACTTGGCTCACCAAATTTTGTTCTTCTAGGTTAAACCGTTCGTTTGCAGTAACCGTTTTCATTTTTAGGTTTCACTCTGTTTTCTCCTATAGGGATACATGTATTTGGAACTCTAAATCAAACGCGGTTTGTGCTAGCTCTTTCAAACTTGACACAATAAAGCAGTTTCAAATTCTATCTCTATCGTTTGTTTACTGTTGATGTAGCCCTAAGCAGAGACTGACGAAAATCACTTTGATGGAAAGGGGTTGCCAAGCTTCCAAAAAACTATGAGTTGCCGGAAATCTCAGCAAACATTTTTTCACCCAATCTTGATGATTCTTTCAGGTAATGATCAGTACACCAAAACCACTTGGCTCACCAAATTTCGTTCTTCTAGGTTAAACCGTTCGTTTGCAGTAACCGTTTTCATTTTTAGGTTTCACTCGGTTTTCTCCTATAGGGATACATGTATTTGGAACTCTAAATCAAACACGGTTTGTGCTAGCTTTTTGAAACTTGACACAATAAAGCAGTTTCAAGTTCTATCTCTATCGTTTGTTTGCTGTTGATGTAGCCCTAAGCAGAGACTGGCGAAAATTACTTTGATGGAAAGGGGTTGCCAAGCTTCCAAAAAACTACTAGTAGCCTGAAATCTCAGCAAACATCTTTTCACCATATCTAGATGATTCTTTCAGGTAATGATCATTACACCAAAACCACTTGGCTCACCAAATTTCGTTCTTCTAGGTTAAACCGTTTTTTTGCAGTAACCGTTTACATTTTTAGGTTTCACTCTGTTTTCTCCTATAGGGATACATGTATTTGGAACTCTAAATGAAAGACGGTTTGTGCTAGCTCTTTGAAACTTGACACAATAAAGCAGTTTCAAGTTCTATCTCTATGGTTTGTTTGCTGTTGATGTAGCCCTAAGCAGAGACTGGCGAAAATCACTTTGATGGAAAGCGGTTGCCAAGCTTCCAAAAAACTACGAGTTGCCTGAAATCTCAGCAAACATTTTTTCACCCAATCTTGATGATTCTTTCAGGTAATGATCAGTACACCAAAACCACTTGGCTCACCAAATTTCGTTCTTCTAGGTTAAACCGTTCATTTGCAGTAACCGTTTTCATTTTTAGGTTTCACTCTGTTTTCTCCTTTAGGGATACATGTATTTGGAACTCTAAATTAAAGACGGTTTGTGCTAGCTCTTTGAAACTTGACACAATAAAGGAGTTTCAAGTTCTATCCCTATGGTTTGTTTGCTGTTGATGTAGCCCTAAGCAGAGACTGGAGAAAATCACTTTGATGGAAAGGGGTTGCCAAGCTTCCAAAAAACTACGAGTTGCCTGAAATCTCAGAAAACATTTTTTCACCCAATCTTGATGATTCTTTCAGGTAATGATCAGTACACCAAAACCACTTGGCTCACCAAATTTTGTTCTTCTAGGTTAAACCGTTCGTTTGCAGTAACCGTTTTCATTTTTAGGTTTCACTCTGTGTTCTCCTATAGGGATACATGTACTTGGAATTCTAAATCAAACACGGTTTGTGCTAGCTCTTTGAAACTTGACACAATAAAGCAGTTTCAAGTTCTATCTCTATGGTTTGTTTGCTGTTGATGTAGCCCTAAGCAGAGACTGGCGAAAATCACTTTGATGGAAAGGGGTTGCCAAGCTTCCAAAAAACTACGAGTTTCCTGAAATCTCAGCAAATATTTTTTCACCCAATCTTGATGATTCTTTCAGGTAATGATCAGTACACCAAAACCACTTGGCTCACCAAATTTCATTCTTCTAGGTTAAACCGTTCGTTTGCAGTAACCGTTTTCATTTTTAAGTTTCACTCTGTTTTTTCCGAAAGGGATACATGTATTTGGAACTCTAAATGAAAGACGGTTTGTGCTAGCTCTTTGAAACTTGACACAATAAAGCAGTTTCAAGTTCTATCTCTATGGTTTTTTTGCTGTTGATATAGCCCTAAGCAGAGACTGGAGAAAATCACTTTGATGGAAATGGGTTGCCAAGCTTCCAAAAAACTACGAGTTCCCTGAAATCTCAGCAAACATTTTTTCACCCAATCTTGATGATTCTTTCAGGTAATGATCAGTACACCAAAACCACTTGGCTCACCAAATTTCGTTCTTCTAGGTTAAACCATTCATTTGCAGTAACCATTTTCATTTTTAGGTTTCACTCTGTTTTCTTCTATAGGGATACATGTATTTGGAACTCTAAATCAAACACGGTTTGTGCTAGCTCTTTGAAACTTGACACAATAAAGCAGTTTAAAGTTCTCTCTCTATGGTTTTTTTGCTGTTGATGTAGCCCTAAGCAGAGACTGGCGAAAATCACTTTGATGGAAATGGGTTGCCAAGCTTCCAAAAAACTACGAGTTGCCTGAAATCTCAGCAAACATTTTTTCACCCAATCTTGATGATTCTTTCAGGTAATGATCAGTACACCAAAACCACTTGGCTCACCAAATTTCGTTCTTCTAGGTTAAACCGTTTGTTTGCACTAACCATTTACATTTTTAGGTTTCACTCTGTTTTCTCCTATAGGGATACATGTATTTGGAACTCTAAATGAAAGACGGTTTGTGCTAGCTCTTTGAAACTTGACACAATAAAGCAGTTTCAAGTTCTATCTCTATGGTTTGTTTGCTGTTGATGTAGCCCTAAGCAGAGACTGGTGAAAATCACTTTGATGGAAAGCGGTTGCCAAGCTTCCAAAAAACTACGAGTTGCCTGAAATCTCAGCAAACATTTTTCACCCAATCTTGATGATTCTTTCAGGTAATGATCAGTACACCAAAACCACTTTTCTCACCAAATTTCGTTCTTCTAGGTTAAACCGTTCGTTTGCAGTAACCGTTTTCATTTTTAGGTTTCACTCTGTTTTCTCCTATAGGGATACATGTATTTGGAACTCTAAATCAAACACGGTTTGTGCTAGCTCTTTGAAACTTGACAAAATAAAGCAGTTTCAAGTTCTATCTCTATGGTTTGTTTGCTGTTGATGTAGCCCTAAGCAGAGACTGGCGAAAATCACTTTGATGGAAAGCGGTTGCCAAGCTTCCAAAAAACTACGAGTTGCCTGAAATCTCAGCAAACATTTTTTCAACCAATCTTGATGATTCTTTCAGGTAATGATCAGTACACCAAAACCACTTGGCTCACCAAATTTTGTTCTTCTAGGTTAAACCGTTCGTTTGCAGTAACCGTTTTCATTTTTAGTTTTCACTCTGTTTTCTCCTATAGGGATACATGTATTTGGAACTCTAAATGAAAGACGGTTTGTGCTAGCTCTTTCAAACTTGACACAATAAAGCAGTTTCAAATTCTATCTCTATCGTTTGTTTACTGTTGATGTAGCCCTAAGCAGAGACTGACGAAAATCACTTTGATGGAAAGGGGTTGCCAAGCTTCCAAAAAACTATGAGTTGCCGGATCTCAGCAAACATCTTTTCACCCAATCTTGATGATTCTTTCAGGTAATGATCAGTACACCAAAACCACTTGGCTCACCAAATTTCGTTCTTCTAGGTTAAACCGTTCGTTTGCAGTAACCGTTTTCATTTTTAGGTTTCACTCTGTTTTCTCCTATAGGGATACATGTATTTGGAACTCTAAATCAAACACGGTTTGTGCTAGCTCTTTGAAACTTGACACAATAAAGCAGTTTCAAATTCTATCTCTATCGTTTGTTTACTGTTGATGTAGCCCTAAGCAGAGACTGACGAAAATCACTTTGATGGAAAGGGGTTGCCAAGCTTCCAAAAAACTACGAGTTGCCTGAAATCTCAGCAAACATCTTTTCACCCAATCTTGATGATTCTTTCAGGTAATGATCAGTACACCAAAACCACTTGGCTCACCAAATTTCGTTCTTCTAGGTTAAACCGTTCGTTTACAGTAACCGTTTTCATTTTTAGGTTTCACTCTGTTTTCTCCTATAGGGATACATGTATTTGGAACTCTAAATCAAACGCGGTTTGTGCTAGCTCTTTGAAACTTGACACAATAAAGCAGTTTCAAGTTCTATCTCTATGGTTTGTTTGCTGTTGATGTAGCCCTAAGCAGAGACTGGAGAAAATCATTTTGATGGAAAGGGGTTGCCAAGCTTCCAAAAAAATTCGAGTTTCCTGAAATCTCAGCAAACATTTTTTCACCCAATCTTGATGATTCTTTCAGGTAATGATCAGTACACCAAAACCACTTGGCTCACCAAATTTCGTTCTTCTAGGTTAAACCGTTCGTTTGCAGTAACCGTTTTCATTTTTAGGTTTCACTCTGTTTTCTCCTATAGGGATACATGTATTTGGAACTCTAAATCAAACACGGTTTGTGCTAGCTTTTTGAAACTTGACACAATAAAGCAGTTTCAAGTTCTATCTCTATCGTTTGTATGCTGTTGATGTAGCCCTAAGCAGAGACTGGCGAAAATTACTTTGATGGAAAGGGGTTGCCAAGCTTCCAAAAAACTACGAGTTGCCTGAAATCTCAGCAAACATCTTTTCACCATATCTAGATGATTCTTTCAGGTAATGATCATTACACCAAAACCACTTGGCTCACCAAATTTCGTTCTTCTAGGTTAAACCGTTTTTTTGCAGTAACCGTTTACATTTTTAGGTTTCACTCTGTTTTCTCCTATAGGGATACATGTATTTGGAACTCTAAATGAAAGACGGTTTGTGCTAGCTCTTTGAAACTTGACACAATAAAGCAGTTTCAAGTTCTATCTCTATGGTTTGTTTGCTGTTTATGTAGCCCTAAGCAGAGACTGGCGAAAATCACTTTGATGGAAAGCGGTTGCCAAGCTTCCAAAAAACTACGAGTTGCCTGAAATCTCAGCAAACATTTTTTCACCCAATCTTGATGATTCTTTCAGGTAATGATCAGTACACCAAAACCACTTGGCTCACCAAATTTCGTTCTTCTAGGTTAAACCGTTCATTTGCAGTAACCGTTTTCATTTTTAGGTTTCACTCTGTTTTCTCCTTTAGGGATACATGTATTTGGAACTCTAAATCAAACACGGTTTGTGCTAGCTCTTTGAAATTTGACACAATAAAGGAGTTACAAGTTCTATCTCTATGGTTTGTTTGCTGTTGATGTAGTCCTAAGCAGAGACTGGAGAAAATCACTTTGATGGAAAGGGGTTGCCAAGCTTCCAAAAAACTACGAGTTGCCTGAAATCTCAGCAAACATTTTTTCACCCAATCTTGATGATTCTTTCAGGTAATGATCAGTACACCAAAACCACTTGGCTCACCAAATTTCGTTCTTCTAGGTTAAATTGTTCGTTTGCAGTAACCGTTTTCATTTTTAGGTTTCACTCTGTTTTCTCCTATAGGGATACATGTATTTGGAACTCTAAATCAAACACGGTTTGTGCTAGCTTTTTGAAACTTGACACAATAAAGCAGTTTCAAGTTCTGTCTCTATCGTTTGTTTGCTGTTGATGTAGCCCTAAGCAGAGACTGGAGAAAATCACTTTGAAGGAAAGGGGTTGCCAAGCTTCCAAAAAACTATGAGTTGCCTGAAATCGCAGCAAACATTTTTTCACCCAATCTTGATGATTCTTTCAGGTAATGATCAGTACACCAAAATCACTTGGCTCACCAAATTTCGTTCTTCTAGGTTAAACCGTTCGTTTGCAGTAACCGTATTCATTTTGAGGTTTCACTCTGTTTTCTTCTATAGGGATACATGTATTTGGAACTCTAAATGAAAGACGGTTTGTGCTAGCTCTTTCAAACTTGACACAATAAAGCAGTTTCAAGTTCTATCTCTATCGTTTGTTTACTGTTGATGTAGCCCTAATCAGAGACTGGCGAAAATCACTTTGATGGAAAGGGGTTGCCAAGCTTCCAAAAAACTACGAGTTGCCTGAAATCTCAGCAAACATCTTTCATTATATCTTGATGATTCTTTCAGGTAATGATCAGTACACCAAAACCACTTGGCTCACCAAATTTCATTTTTCTAGGTTAAACCGTTCGTTTGCAGTAACCGTTTTCATTTTTAGGTTTCACTCTGTTTTCTCCTATAGGGATACATGTATTTGGAACTCTAAATCAAACACGGTTTGTGCTAGCTCTTTGAAACTTGACACAATAAAGCAGTTTCAAGTTCTATCTCTATGCTTTGTTTGCTGTTGATGTAGCCCTAAGCAGAGACTGGCGAAAATCATTTTGATGGAAAGGGGTTGCCAAGCTTCCAAAAAACAACGAGTTGCCTGAAATCTCAGCAAACATTTTTTCACCCAATCTTGATGATTCTTTCAGGTAATGATCAGTACACCAAAACCACTTGGCTCACCAAATTTCGTTCTTCTAGGTTAAACCGTTCGTTTGCAGTAACCATTTTCATTTTTAGGTTTCACTCTGTTTTCTCCTATAGGGATACATGTATTTGGAACTCTAAATCAAACACGGTTTGTGCTAGCTCTTTCAAACTTGACACAATAAAGCAGTTTCAAGTTCTATCTATATGGTTTGTTTGCTGTTGATGTAGTCCTAAGCAGAGACTGGCGAAAATCACTTTGATGGAAAGGGGTTGCCAAGCTTCCAAAAAACTACGAGTTGCCTGAAATCTCAGCAAATATTTTTTCACCCAATCTTGGTAATTCTTTCAGGTAATGATCAGTACACCAAAACCTATTGGCTCACAAATTTCGTTGTCCTAGATTAAACCGTTCGTTTGCAGTAACCGTTTACATTTTTAGGTTTCACTCTGTATTCTTCTATAGGGATACATGCATTTGGAACTCTCAATCAAACAAGGTTTGTGCTAGCTCTTTGAAACTTGACACAATAAAGCAGTTTCAAGTTCTATCTCTATGGTTTGTTTGCTGTTGATGTAGCCCTAAGCAGAGACTGGCGAAAATCACTTTGATGGAAAGGGGTTGCCAAGCTTCCAAAAAACTACGAGTTGCCTGAAATCTCAGCAAACATTTTTTCACCCAATCTTGATGATTCTTTCAGGTAATGATCAGTACACCAAAACCACTTGGCTCACCAAATTTCATTTTTCTAGGTTAAACCGTTCGTTTGCAGTAACCGTTTTCATTTTTAGGTTTCACTCTGTTTTCTCCTAAAGGGATACATGTATTTGGAACTCAAAATGAAAGACGGTTTGTGCTAGCTCTTTGAAACTTGACACAATAAAGCAGTTTCAAGTTCTATCTCTATCGTTTATTTGCTGTTGATGTAGCCCTAAGCAGAGACTGGAGAAAATCACTTTGATGGAAAGGGGTTGCCAAGCTTCCAAAAAACTACGAGTTGCCTGAAATCTCAGCAAACATTTTTTCACCCAATCTTGATGATTCTTTCAGGTAATGATCAGTACACCAAAACCACTTGGCTCACCAAATTTCGTTCTTCTAGGTTAAACCGTTTATTTGCAGTAACCGTTTTCATTTTTAGGTTTCACTCTGTTTTCTCCTACAGCGATACATGTATTTGGAACTCTAAATCAAACACGGTTTGTGCTAGCTCTTTGAAACTTGACACAATAAAGCAGTTTCAAGTTCTATCTCTATGGTTTGTTTGCTGTTGATGTAGCACTAAGCAGAGATTGGCGAAAATCACTTTGATGGAAAGGGGTTGCCAATGTTGAAAAAAACTACGAGTTGCCTGAAATCTCAGCAAACATTTTTTCACCATATCTTGATGATTCTTTCAGGTAATGATCAGTACACCAAAACCACTTGGCTCACCAAATTTCGTTCTTCTAGGTTAAACCGTTCGTTTGCAGTAACCGTTTTCATTTTTTGGTTTCACTCTGTTTTCTCCTATAGGGATACATGTATTTGGAACTGTAAATGACAGACGGTTTGTACTAGCTCTTTGAAACTTGACACAATAAAGAAGTTTCAAGTTCTATCTCTATGGTTTGTTTGCTGTTAATGTAGCCCTAAGCAGAGACTGGCGAAAATCACTTTGATGGAAAGGGGTTGCCAAGCTTCCAAAAAACTACGAGTTGCCTGAAATCTCAGCAAACATTTTTTCACCGAAACTTGACGATTCTTTCAGGTAATGATCAGTACACCAAAACCACTTGGCTCACCAAATTTCGTTCTTCTAGGTTAAACCGTTCATTTGCAGTAACCGTTTTCATTTTTAGGTTTCACTCTGTTTTCTCCTATAGCGATACATGTATTTGGAACTCTAAATCAAACACGGTTTGTGCTAGCTCTTTGAAACTTGACACAATAAAGCAGTTTCAAGTTCTATCTCTATGGTTTGTTTGCTGTGGATGTAGCCCTAAGCAGAGATTGGCGAAAATCACTTTGATGGAAAGGGGTTGCCAATGTTGCAAAAAACTACGAGTTGCCTGAAATCTCAGCAAACATTTTTTCACCATATCTTGATGATTCTTTCAAGTAATGATCAGTACACCAAAACCACTTGGCTCACCAAATTTCGTTCTTCTAGGTTACACCGTTCGTTAGCAGTAACCGTTTTCATTTTTTGGTTTCACTCTGTTTTCTCCTATAGGGATACATGTATTTGGAACTCTAAATGACAGACGGTTTGTAATAGCTCTTTGAAACTTGACACAATAAAGCAGTTTCAAGTTCTATCTCTATGGTTTGTTTGCTGTTGATGTAGCCCTAAGCAGAGACTGGCGAAAATCACATTGATGGAAAGGGGTTGCCAAGCTTCCAAAATCCACGAGTTGCCTGAAATCTCAGCAAACATATTTTCACCCAATCTTGATGATTCTTTCAGGTAATAATCAGTACACCAAAACCACTTGGCTCACCAAATTTCATTCTTCTAGGTAAAACCGTTCGTTTGCAGTACCGTTTTCATTTTTAGGTTTCACTCTGTTTTCTCCTAAAGGGATACAGGTATTTGGAACTCTAAATGAAATTCGTTTTGTGCTAGCTCTTTGAAACTTGACACAATAAAGCAGTTTCAAGTTCTATCTCTATCCTTTGTTTGCTGTTGATGTAGCCCTAAGCAGAGACTGTCGAAAATCACTTTGATGGAAAGGGGTTGCCAAGCTTCCAAAAAACTACGAGTTGCCTGAAATCTCAGCAAATATTTTTTCACCGAAACTTGATGATTCTTTCAGGTAATGATCAGTACACCAAAACCACTTGGCTCACCAAATTTCGTTCTTCTAGGTTAAACCGTTCGTTTGCAGTAACCGTTTTCATTTTTAGGTTTCACTCTGTTTTCTCCTATAGGGATACATGTATTTGGAACTCTAAATGACAGACGGTTTGTACTAGCTCTTTGAAACTTGACACAATAAAGCAGTTTCAAGTTCTATCTCTATGGTTTGTTTGCTGTTGATGTAGGCCTAAGCAGAGACTGGCGAAAATCACTTTGATGGAAAGGGGTTGCCAAGCTTCCAAAAAACTACGAGTTGCCTGAAATCTCAGCAAACATTTTTTCACCCAATCTTGATGATTCTTTCAGGTAATGATCAGTACACCAAAACCACTTGGCTCACCAAATTTCGTTCTTCTAGGTTAAACCGTTCGTTTGCAGTAACCGTTTACATTTTTAGGTTTCACTCTGTTTTCTCCTATAGGGATACATGTATTTGGAACTCTAAATCAAACACGGTTTGTGCTAGCTCTTTGAAACTTGACACAATAAAGCAGTTTCAAGTTCTATCTCTATGGTTTGTTTGCTGTTGATGTAGCCCTAAGCAGAGACTGGCGAAAATCACTTTGATGGAAAGGGGTTGCCAAGCTTCCAAAAAACTACGAGTTGCCTGAAATCTCAGCAAACATCTTTTCACCATATCTTGATGATTCTTTCAGGTAATGATCAGTACACCAAAACCACTTGGCTCACCAAATTTCGTTCTTCTCGGTTAAACCGTTTGTTTGCAGTAACCGTTTTCATTTTTAGGTTTCACTCTGTTTTCTCCTATAGGGATACATGTATTTGGAACTCTAAATGAAATTCGTTTTGTGCTAGCTCTTTGAAACTTGACACAATAAAGCAGTCAAGTTCTATCTCTATGGTTTGTTTGCTGTTGATGTAGCCCTAAGCAGAGACTGGCGAAAATCACTTTGATGGAACGGGGTTGCCAATGTTGCAAAAAACTACGAGTTTCATGAAATCTCAGCAAATATTTTTTCACCATATCTTGATGATTCTTTCAGGTAATGATCAGTACACCAAAACCACTTGGCTCACCAAATTTCGTTCTTCTAGGTTAAACCGTTCGTTGGCAGTAACCGTTTTCATTTTTTGGTTTCACTCTTTTTCTCCTATAGGGATAAATGTATTTGGAACGCTAAATCAAACATGGTTTGTGCTAGCTCTTTCAAACTTGACACAATAAAGCAGTTTCAAGTTCTATCTCTATCGTTTGTTTGCTGTTGATGTAGCCCTAAGCAGAGACTGGTGAAAATCACTTTGATGGAAAGGGGTTGCCAAGCTTCCAAAAAACTACGAGTTGCCTGAAATCTCAGCAAACATTTTTTCACCCAATCTTGATGATTCTTTCAGGTAATGATCAGTACACCAAAACCACTTGGCTAGCCAAATTTCGTTCTTCTAGGTTAAACCGTTCGTTTTCAGTAACCGTTTTCATTTTTAGGTTTCACTCTGTTTTCTCCTATAGGGATACATGTATTTGGAACTCTAAATGACAGACGGTTTTTACTAGCTCTTTGAAACTTGACACAATAAAGCAGTTTCAAGTTCTATCTCTATGATTTGTTTGCTGTTGATGTAGCCCTAAGCAGAGACTGGCGAAAATCACTTTGATAGAAAGGGGTTGCCAAGCTTTTAAAAAACTACGAGTTTCCTGAAATCTCAGCAAACATTTTTTCACCCAATCTTGATGATTCTTTCTGGTAATGATCAGTACACCAAAACCACTTGGCTCACCAAATTTCGTTCTTCTAGGTTAAACCGTTCGTTTTCAGTAACCGTTTTCATTTTTAGGTTTCACTCTGTTTTCTCCTATAGGGATACATGTATTTGGAACTCTAAATGACAGACGGTTTTTACTAGCTCTTTGAAACTTGACACAATAAAGCAGTTTCAAGTTCTATCTCTATGGTTTGTTTGCTGTTGATGTAGCCCTAAGCAGAGACTGGCGAAAATCATTTTGATGGAAAGGGGTTGCCAAGCTTCCAAAAAAATTCGAGTTGCCTGAAATCTCAGCAAACATTTTTTCACCCAATCTTGATGATTCTTTCAGGTAATGATCAGTACACCAAAACCACTTGGCTCACCAAATTTCGTTCTTCTAGGTTAAACCGTTCGTTTTCAGTAACCGTTTTCATTTTTAGGTTTCACTCTGTTTTCTCCTATAGGGATACATGTATTTGGAACTCTAAATCAAACACGGTTTGTGCTAGCTCTTTGAAACTTGACACAATAAAGCAGTCAAGTTCTATCTCTATGGTTTGTTTGCTGTTGATGTAGCCCTAAGCAGAGACTGGCGAAAATCACTTTGATGGAACGGGGTTGCCAATGTTGCAAGAAACTACGAGTTGCCTGAAATCTCAGCAAACATTTTTTCATCATATCTTGATGATTCTTTCAGGTAATGATCAGTACACCAAAACCACTTGGCTCACCAAATTTCGTTCTTCTAGGTTAAACCGTTCGTTGGCAGTAACCGTTTTCATTTTTTGGTTTCACTCTGTTTTCTCCTATAGGGATACATATATTTGAAACTCTAAATGACAGACGGTTTGTACTAGCTCTTTAAAACTTGACACCATAAAGCAGTTTCAAGTTCTATCTCTATGGTTTGTTTGCTGTTAATGTAGCCCTAAGCAGAGACTGGCGAAAATCAATTTGATGGAAAGGGGTTGCCAAGCTTCCAAAAAACTACGAGTTTCCTGAAATCTCAGCAAACATTTTTTCACCCAATCTTGATGATTCTTTCAGGTAATGATGAGTACACCAAAACCACTTGGCTCACCAAATTTCGTTCTTCTAGGTTAAACCGTTCGTTTGCAGTAACCGTTTTCATTTTTAGGTTTCACTCTGTTTTCTCCTATAGGGATACATGTATTTGGAACTCTAAATCAAACATGGTTTGTGCTAGCTCTTTGAAAGTTGACACAATAAAGCAGTTTCAAGTTCTATCTCTATGGTTTGTTTGCTGTTGATGTAGCCCTTAGCAGAGACTGGTGAAAATCACTTTGATGGAAAGGGGTTGCCAAGCTTCCAAAAAACTACGAGTTGCCTGAAATCTCAGCAAACATTTTTTCACCCAATCTTGATGATTCTTTCAGGTAATGATCAGTACACCAAAACCACTTGGCTCACCAAATTTCGTTCTTCTAGGTTAAACCGTTCGTTTTCAGTAACCGTTTTCATTTTTAGGTTTCACTCTGTTTTCTCCTATAGGGATACATGTATTTGGAACTCTAAATGACAGACGGTTTTTACTAGCTCTTTGAAACTTGACACAATAAAGCAGTTTCAAGTTCTATCTCTATGGTTTGTTTGCTGTTGATGTAGCCCTAAGCAGAGACTGGCGAAAATCACTTTGATGGAAAGGGGTTGCCAAGCTTTTAAAAAACTACGAGTTTCCTGAAATCTCAGCAAACATTTTTTCACCCAATCTTGATGATTCTTTCAGGTAATGATCAGTACACCAAAACCACTTGGCTCACCAAATTTCGTTCTTCTAGGTTAAACCGTTCGTTTGCAGTAACCGTTTTCATTTTTAGGTTTCACTCTGTTTTCTCCTATAGGGATACATGTATTTGGAACTCTAAATCAAACACGGTTTGTGCTAGCTCTTTGAATGTTGACACAATAAAGCAGTTTCAAGTTCTATCTCTATGGTTTGTTTGCTGTTGATGTAGCCCTAAGCAGAGACTGGTGAAAATCACTTTGTTGGAAAGGGGTTGCTAAGCTTCCAAAAAACTACGAGTTGCCTGAAATCTCAGCAAACATTTTTTCACCCAATCTTGATGATTCTTTCAGGTAATGATCAGTACACCAAAACCACTTGGCTCACCAAATTTCGTTCTTCTAGGTTAAACCGTTCGTTTGCAGTAACCGTTTTCATTTTTAGGTTTCACTCTGTTTTCTCCTATAGGGATACATGTATTTGGAACTCTAAATCAAACACGGTTTGTGCTAGCTCTTTGAAACTTGACACAATAAAGCAGTTTCAAGTTCTATCTCTATGGTTTGTTTGCTGTTGATTTAGCCCTAAGTAGAGACTGGCGAAAATCATTTTGATTGAAAGGGGTTGCCAAGCTTCCAAAAAAATTCGAGTTGCCTGAAATCTCAGCAAACATTTTTTCACCCAATCTTGATGATTCTTTCAGGTAATAATGAGAACACCAAAACCACTTGGCTCACCAAATTTCGTTCTTCTAGGTTAAACCGTTCGTTTTCAGTAACCGTTTTCATTTTTAGGTTTCACTCTGTTTTCTCCTATACGGATACATGTATTTGGAACTCTAAATCAAACACGGTTTGTGCTAGCTCTTTGAAACTTGACACAATAAAGCAGTTTCAAGTTCTATCTCTATGGTTTGTTTGCTGTTGATGTAGCCCTAAGCAGAGACTGGCGAAAATCACTTTGATGGAAAGGGGTTGCCAATGTTGCAAAAAACTACGAGTTGCCTGAAATCTCAGCAAACATTTTTTCACCATATCTTGATGATTCTTTCAGGTAATGATCAGTACACCAAAACCACTTGGCTCACCAAATTTCGTTCTTCTAGGTTAAACCGTTCGTTTGCAGTAACCGTTTTCATTTTTTGGTTTCACTCTGTTTTCTCCTATAGGGATACATGTATTTGAAACTCTAAATGATAGAGGGTTTTACTAGCTCTTTGAAACTTGACACCATAAAGGAGTTTCAAGTTCTATCTCTATGGTTTGTTTGCTGTTAATGTAGCCCTAAGCAGAGACTGGCGAAAATCACTTTGATGGAAAGGGGTTGCCAAGCTTCCAAAAAACTACGAGTTGCCTGAAATCTCAGCAAACATTTTTTCACCCAATCTTGATGATTCTTTCAGGTAATGATGAGTACACCAAAACCACTTGGCTCACCAAATTTCGTTCTTCTAGGTTAAACCGTTCGTTTGCAGTAACCGTTTTCATTTTTAGGTTTCAATCTTTTTCTCCTATAGGGATACATGTGTTTGGAACTCTAAATCAAACACGGTTTGTGCTAGCTCTTTGAAACTTGACACAATAAAGCAGTTTCAAGTTCTATCTCTATGGTTTGTTTGCTGTTGATGTAGCCCTAAGCAGAGACTGGTGAAAATCACTTCGATGGAAAGGGGTTGCCAAGCTTCCAAAAAACTACGAGTTGCCTGAAATCTCAGCAAACATTTTTTCACCCAATCTTGATGATTCTTTCAGGTAATGTTCAGTACACCAAAACCACTTGGCTCACCAAATTTCGTTCTTCTAGGTTAAACCGTTCGTTTTCAGTAACCGTTTTCATTTTTAGGTTTCACTCTGTTTTCTCCTATAGGGATACATGTATTTGGAACTCTAAATGAAAGACGTTTTGTGCTAGCTCTTTGAAACTTGACACAAGAAAGAAGTTTCAAGTTCTATCTCTATGGTTTGTTTGCTGTTGATGTAGCCCTAAGCAGAGACTGGCGAAAATCATTTTGATGGAAAGGGGTGGCCAAGCTTCCAAAAAACTACGAGTTGCCTGAAATCTCAGCAAACATTTTTTCACCCAATCTTGATGATTCTTTCAGGTAATGATCAGTACACCAAAACCACGTGGCTCACCAAATTTCGTTCTTCTAGGTTAAACCGTTCGTTTGCAGTAACCGTTTTCATTTTTAGGTTTCACTCTGTTTTCTCCTATAGGGATACATGTATTTGGAACTGTAAATGAAAGACGGTTTGTGCTAGCTCTTTGAAACTTGACACAATAAAGCAGTTTCAAGTTCTATCTCTATGGTTTGTTTGCTGTTGATGTAGCCCTAAGCAGAGACTGGCGAAAATCACTTTGATGGAAAGGGGTTGCCAAGCTTCCAAAAAACTACGAGTTTCCTGAAATCTCAGCAAATATTTTTTCACCCAATCTTGATGATTCTTTCAGGTAATGATCAGTACACCAAAACCACTTGGCTCACCAAATTTCGTTCTTCTAGGTTAAACCGTTCGTTTGCAGTAACCGTTTTCATTTTTAGGTTTCACTCTGTTTTCTCCTATAGGGATACATGTATTTGGAACTCTAAATCAAACACGGTTTGTGCTAGCTCTTTGAAACTTGACACAATAAAGCAGTTTCAAGTTCTATCTCTATGCTTTGTTTGCTGTTGATGTAGCCCTAAGCAGAGACTGGCGAAAATCACTTTGATAAAAAGGGGTTGCCAAGCTTCCAAAAAACTACGAGTTGCCTGAAATCTCAGCAAACATTTTTTCACCCAATCTTGATGATTCTTTCAGGTAATGATCAGTACACCAAAACCACTTGGCTCACCAAATTTCGTTCTTCTAGGTTAAACCGTTCGTTTGCAGTAACCGTTTTCATTTTTAGGTTTCACTCTGTTTTCTCCTATAGGGATACATGTATTTGGAACTCTAAATCAAACACGGTTTGTGCTAGCTTTTTGAAACTTGACACAATAAAGCAGTTTCAAGTTCTGTCTCTATCGTTTGTTTGCTGTTGATGTAGCCCTAAGCAGAGACTGGAGAAAATCACTTTGAAAAAAAGGGGTTGCCAAGCTTCCAAAAAACTACGAGTTGCCTGAAATCTCAGCAAATATTTTTTCACCCAATCTTGATAATTCTTTCAGGTAATGATCAGTACACCAAAACCTATTGGCTCACAAATTTCGTTGTCCTAGATTAAACCGTTCGTTTGCAGTAACCGTTTACATTTTTAGGTTTCACTCTGTATTCTTCTATAGGGATACATGCATTTGGAACTCTCAATCAAACACGGTTTGTGCTAGCTCTTTGAAACTTGACACAATAAAGCAGTTTCAAGTTCTATCTCTATGGTTTGTTTGCTGTTGATGTAGCCCTAAGCAGAGACTGGCGAAAATCACTTTGATGGAAAGGGGTTGCCAATGTTGCAAAAAACTACGAGTTGCCTGAAATCTCAGCAAACATTTTTTCACCATATCTTGATGATTCTTTCAAGTAATGATCAGTACACCAAAACCACTTGGCTCACCAAATTTCGTTCTTCTAGGTTAAACCGTTCGTTTGCAGTAACCTTTTTCATTTTTTGGTTTCACTCTGTTTTCTCCTATAGGGATACATGTATTTGGAACTCTAAATGACAGACGGTTTGTACTAGCTCTTTGAAACTTGACACAATAATGCAGTTTCAAGTTCTATCTCTATGGTTTGTTTGCTGTTAATGTAGCCGTAAGCAGAGACTGGCGAAAATCACTTTGATGGAAAGGGGTTGCCAAGCTTCCAAAAAACTACGAGTTGCCTGAAATCTCAGCAAACATTTTTTCACCCAATCTTGATGATTCTTTCAGGTAATGATCAGTACACCAAAACCACTTGGCTCACCAAATTTCATTTTTCTAGGTTAAACCGTTCGTTTGCAGTAACCGTTTTTATTTTTAGGTTTCACTCTGTTTTCTCCTAAAGGGATACATGTATTTGGAACTCAAAATGAAAGACGGTTTGTGCTAGCTCTTTGAAACTTGACACAATAAAGCAGTTTCAAGTTCTATCTCTATCGTTTATTTGCTGTTGATGTAGCCCTAAGCAGAGACTGGAGAAAATCACTTTGATGGAAAGGGGTTGCCAAGCTTCCAAAAAACTACCAGTTGCCTGAAATCTCAGCAAACATTTTTTCACCCAATCTTGATGATTCTTTCAGGTAATGATCAGTACACCAAAACCACTTGGCTCACCAAATTTCGTTCTTCTAGGTTAAATTGTTCGTTTGCAGTAACCGTTTTCATTTTTAGGTTTCACTCTGTTTCCTCCTATAGGGATACATGTATTTGGAACTCTAAATCAAACACGGTTTGTGCTAGCTTTTTGAAACTTGACACAATAAAGCAGTTTCAAGTTCTGTCTCTATCGTTTGTTTGCTGTTGATGTAGCCCTAAGCAGAGACTGGAGAAAATCACTTTGAAAAAAAGGGGTTGCCAAGCTTCCAAAAAACTACGAGTTGCCTGAAATCTCAGCAAACATTTTTTCACCCAATCTTGATGATTCTTTCAGGTAATGATCAGTACACCAAAACCACTTGGCTCACCAAATTTCGTTCTTCTAGGTTAAACCGTTCATTTGCAGTAACCGTTTTCATTTTTAGGTTTCACTCTGTTTTCTCCTTTAGGGATACATGTATTTGGAACTCTAAATGAACGACGGTTTGTGCTAGCTCTTTGAAACTTGACACAATAAAGGAGTTTCAAGTTCTATCTCTATGGTTTGTTTGCTGTTGATGTAGCCCTAAGCAGAGACTGGAGAAAATCACTTTGATGGAAAGGGGTTGCCAAGCTTCCAAAAAACTACGAGTTGCCTGAAATCTCAGCAAACATTTTTTCACCCAATCTTGATGATTCTTTCAGGTAATGATCAGTACACCAAAACCACTTGGCTCACCAAATTTCGTTCTTCTAGGTTAAATTGTTCGTTTGCAGTAACCGTTTTCATTTTTAGGTTTCACTCTGTTTTCTCCTATAGGGATACATGTATTTGGAACTCTAAATCAAACACGGTTTGTGCTAGCTTTTTGAAACTTGACACAATAAAGCAGTTTCAAGTTCTGTCTCTATCGTTTGTTTGCTGTTGATGTAGCCCTAAGCAGAGACTGGAGAAAATCTCTTTGAAAAAAAGGGGTTGCCAAGCTTCCAAAAAACTACGAGTTGCCTGAAATCTCAGCAAACATTTTTTCACCCAATCTTGATGATTCTTTCAGGTAATGATCAGTACACCAAAACCACTTGGCTCACCAAATTTCGTTCTTCTAGGTTAAACCGTTCGTTTGCAGTAACCGTATTCATTTTGAGATTTCACTCTGTTTTCTTCTATAGGGATACATGTATTTGGAACTCTAAATGAAAGACGGTTTGTGCTAGCTCTTTCAAACTTGACACAATAAAGCAGTTTCAAGTTCTATCTCTATCGTTTGTTTACTGTTGATGTAGCCCTAAGCAGAGACTGGCGAAAATCACTTTGATGGAAAGGGGTTGCCAAGCTTCCAAAAAACTACGAGTTGCCGGAAATCTCAGCAAATATCTTTTCATTATATCTTGATGATTCTTTCAGGTAATGATCAGTACACCAAAACCACTTGGCTCACCAAATTTCGTTCTTCTAGGTTAAACCGTTCGTTTGCAGTAACCGTTTTCATTTTTAGGTTTCACTCTGTTTTCTCCTATAGGGATACATGTATTTGGAACTCTAAATCAAACACGGTTTGTGCTAGCTCTTTGAAACTTGACACAATAAAGCAGTTTCAAGTTCTATCTCTATGGTTTGTTTGCTGTTGATGTAGCCCTAAGCAGAGACTGGCGAAAATCACTTTGATAAAAAGGGGTTGCCAAGCTTCCAAAAAACTACGAGTTGCCTGAAATCTCAGCAAACATTTTTTCACCCAATCTTGATGATTCTTTCAGGTAATGATCAGTACACCAAAACCACTTGGCTCACCAAATTTCGTTCTTCTAGGTTAAACCGTTCGTTTGCAGTAACCGTTTTCATTTTTAGGTTTCACTCTGTTTTCTCCTATAGGGATACATGTATTTGGAACTCTAAATCAAACACGGTTTGTGCTAGCTTTTTGAAACTTGACACAATAAAGCAGTTTCAAGTTCTGTCTCTATCGTTTGTTTGCTGTTGATGTAGCCCTAAGCAGAGACTGGAGAAAATCACTTTGAAAAAAAGGGGTTGCCAAGCTTCCAAAAAACTACGAGTTGCCTGAAATCTCAGCAAATATTTTTTCACCCAATCTTGATAATTCTTTCAGGTAATGATCAGTACACCAAAACCTATTGGCTCACAAATTTCGTTGTCCTAGATTAAACCGTTCGTTTGCAGTAACCGTTTACATTTTTAGGTTTCACTCTGTATTCTTCTATAGGGATACATGCATTTGGAACTCTCAATCAAACACGGTTTGTGCTAGCTCTTTGAAACTTGACACAATAAAGCAGTTTCAAGTTCTATCTCTATGGTTTGTTTGCTGTTGATGTAGCCCTAAGCAGAGACTGGCGAAAATCACTTTGATGGAAAGGGGTTGCCAATGTTGCAAAAAACTACGAGTTGCCTGAAATCTCAGCAAACATTTTTTCACCATATCTTGATGATTCTTTCAAGTAATGATCAGTACACCAAAACCACTTGGCTCACCAAATTTCGTTCTTCTAGGTTAAACCGTTCGTTTGCAGTAACCTTTTTCATTTTTTGGTTTCACTCTGTTTTCTCCTATAGGGATACATGTATTTGGAACTCTAAATGACAGACGGTTTGTACTAGCTCTTTGAAACTTGACACAATAATGCAGTTTCAAGTTCTATCTCTATGGTTTGTTTGCTGTTAATGTAGCCGTAAGCAGAGACTGGCGAAAATCACTTTGATGGAAAGGGGTTGCCAAGCTTCCAAAAAACTACGAGTTGCCTGAAATCTCAGCAAACATTTTTTCACCATATCTTGATGATTCTTTCAAGTAATGATCAGTACACCAAAACCACTTGGCTCACCAAATTTCGTTCTTCTAGGTTAAACCGTTCGTTTGCAGTAACCGTTTTCATTTTTTGATTTCACTCTGTTTTCTCCTATAGGGATACATGTATTTGGAACTCTAAATGACAGACGGTTTGTACTAGCTCTTTGAAACTTGACACAATAAAGCAGTTTCAAGTTCTATCTCTATGGTTTGTTTGCTGTTAATGTAGCCCTAAGCAGAGACTGGCGAAAATCACTTTGATGGAAAGGGGTTGCCAAGCTTCCAAAAAACTACGAGTTGCCTGAAATCTCAGCAAACATTTTTTCACCGAAACTTGACGATTCTTTCAGGTAATGATCAGTACACCAAAACCACTTGGCTCACCAAATTTCGTTCTTCTAGGTTAAACCGTTCATTTGCAGTAACCGTTTTCATTTTTAGGTTTCACTCTGTTTTCTCCTATAGCGATACATGTATTTGGAACTCTAAATCAAACACGGTTTGTGCTAGCTCTTTGAAACTTGACACAATAAAGCAGTTTCAAGTTCTATCTCTATGGTTTGTTTGCTGTGGATGTAGCCCTAAGCAGAGATTGGCGAAAATCACTTTGATGGAAAGGGGTTGCCAATGTTGCAAAAAACTACGAGTTGCCTGAAATCTCAGCAAACATTTTTTCACCATATCTTGATGATTCTTTCAAGTAATGATCAGTACACCAAAACCACTTGGCTCACCAAATTTCGTTCTTCTAGGTTACACCGTTCGTTTGCAGTAACCGTTTTCATTTTTTGGTTTCACTCTGTTTTCTCCTATAGGGATACATGTATTTGGAACTCTAAATGACAGACGGTTTGTAATAGCTCTTTGAAACTTGACACAATAAAGCAGTTTCAAGTTCTATCTCTATGGTTTGTTTGCTGTTAATGTAGCCCTAAGCAGAGACTGGCGAAAATCACATTGATGGAAAGGGGTTGCCAAGCTTCCAAAATCCACGAGTTGCCTGAAATCTCAGCAAACATATTTTCACCCAATCTTGATGATTCTTTCAGGTAATAATCAGTACACCAAAACCACTTGGCTCACCAAATTTCATTCTTCTAGGTAAAACCGTTCGTTTGCAGTACCGTTTTCATTTTTAGGTTTCACTCTGTTTTCTCCTAAAGGGATACAGGTATTTGGAACTCTAAATGAAATTCGTTTTGTGCTAGCTCTTTGAAACTTGACACAATAAAGCAGTTTCAAGTTCTATCTCTATCCTTTGTTTGCTGTTGATGTAGCCCTAAGCAGAGACTGTCGAAAATCACTTTGATGGAAAGGGGTTGCCAAGCTTCCAAAAAACTACGAGTTGCCTGAAATCTCAGCAAATATTTTTTCACCGAAACTTGATGATTCTTTCAGGTAATGATCAGTACACCAAAACCACTTGGCTCACCAAATTTCGTTCTTCTAGGTTAAACCGTTCGTTTGCAGTAACCGTTTTCATTTTTAGGTTTCACTCTGTTTTCTCCTATAGGGATACATGTATTTGGAACTCTAAATGACAGACGGTTTGTACTAGCTCTTTGAAACTTGACACAATAAAGCAGTTTCAAGTTCTATCTCTATGGTTTGTTTGCTGTTGATGTAGGCCTAAGCAGAGACTGGCGAAAATCACTTTGATGGAAAGGGGTTGCCAAGCTTCCAAAAAACTACGAGTTGCCTGAAATCTCAGCAAACATTTTTTCACCCAATCTTGATGATTCTTTCAGGTAATGATCAGTACACCAAAACCACTTGGCTCACCAAATTTCGTTCTTCTAGGTTAAACCGTTCGTTTGCAGTAACCGTTTACATTTTTAGGTTTCACTCTGTTTTCTCCTATAGGGATACATGTATTTGGAACTCTAAATCAAACACGGTTTGTGCTAGCTCTTTGAAACTTGACACAATAAAGCAGTTTCAAGTTCTATCTCTATGGTTTGTTTGCTGTTGATGTAGCCCTAAGCAGAGACTGGCGAAAATCACTTTGATGGAAAGGGGTTGCCAAGCTTCCAAAAAACTACGAGTTGCCTGAAATCTCAGCAAACATCTTTTCACCATATCTTGATGATTCTTTCAGGTAATGATCAGTACACCAAAACCACTTGGCTCACCAAATTTCGTTCTTCTCGGTTAAACCGTTTGTTTGCAGTAACCGTTTTCATTTTTAGGTTTCACTCTGTTTTCTCCTATAGGGATACATGTATTTGGAACTCTAAATGAAATTCGTTTTGTGCTAGCTCTTTGAAACTTGACACAATAAAGCAGTCAAGTTCTATCTCTATGGTTTGTTTGCTGTTGATGTAGCCCTAAGCAGAGACTGGCGAAAATCACTTTGATGGAACGGGGTTGCCAATGTTGCAAAAAACTACGAGTTTCATGAAATCTCAGCAAATATTTTTTCACCATATCTTGATGATTCTTTCAGGTAATGATCAGTACACCAAAACCACTTGGCTCACCAAATTTCGTTCTTCTAGGTTAAACCGTTCGTTGGCAGTAACCGTTTTCATTTTTTGGTTTCACTCTTTTTCTCCTATAGGGATAAATGTATTTGGAACGCTAAATCAAACATGGTTTGTGCTAGCTCTTTCAAACTTGACACAATAAAGCAGTTTCAAGTTCTATCTCTATCGTTTGTTTGCTGTTGATGTAGCCCTAAGCAGAGACTGGTGAAAATCACTTTGATGGAAAGGGGTTGCCAAGCTTCCAAAAAACTACGAGTTGCCTGAAATCTCAGCAAACATTTTTTCACCCAATCTTGATGATTCTTTCAGGTAATGATCAGTACACCAAAACCACTTGGCTAGCCAAATTTCGTTCTTCTAGGTTAAACCGTTCGTTTTCAGTAACCGTTTTCATTTTTAGGTTTCACTCTGTTTTCTCCTATAGGGATACATGTATTTGGAACTCTAAATGACAGACGGTTTTTACTAGCTCTTTGAAACTTGACACAATAAAGCAGTTTCAAGTTCTATCTCTATGATTTGTTTGCTGCTGATGTAGCCCTAAGCAGAGACTGGCGAAAATCACTTTGATAGAAAGGGGTTGCCAAGCTTTTAAAAAACTACGAGTTTCCTGAAATCTCAGCAAACATTTTTTCACCCAATCTTGATGATTCTTTCTGGTAATGATCAGTACACCAAAACCACTTGGCTCACCAAATTTCGTTCTTCTAGGTTAAACCGTTCGTTTTCAGTAACCGTTTTCATTTTTAGGTTTCACTCTGTTTTCTCCTATAGGGATACATGTATTTGGAACTCTAAATGACAGACGGTTTTTACTAGCTCTTTGAAACTTGACACAATAAAGCAGTTTCAAGTTCTATCTCTATGGTTTGTTTGCTGTTGATGTAGCCCTAAGCAGAGACTGGCGAAAATCATTTTGATGGAAAGGGGTTGCCAAGCTTCCAAAAAAATTCGAGTTGCCTGAAATCTCAGCAAACATTTTTTCACCCAATCTTGATGATTCTTTCAGGTAATGATCAGTACACCAAAACCACTTGGCTCACCAAATTTCGTTCTTCTAGGTTAAACCGTTCGTTTTCAGTAACCGTTTTCATTTTTAGGTTTCACTCTGTTTTCTCCTATAGGGATACATGTATTTGGAACTCTAAATCAAACACGGTTTGTGCTAGCTCTTTGAAACTTGACACAATAAAGCAGTCAAGTTCTATCTCTATGGTTTGTTTGCTGTTGATGTAGCCCTAAGCAGAGACTGGCGAAAATCACTTTGATGGAACGGGGTTGCCAATGTTGCAAGAAACTACGAGTTGCCTGAAATCTCAGCAAACATTTTTTCATCATATCTTGATGATTCTTTCAGGTAATGATCAGTACACCAAAACCACTTGGCTCACCAAATTTCGTTCTTCTAGGTTAAACCGTTCGTTGGCAGTAACCGTTTTCATTTTTTGGTTTCACTCTGTTTTCTCCTATAGGGATACATATATTTGAAACTCTAAATGACAGACGGTTTGTACTAGCTCTTTAAAACTTGACACCATAAAGCAGTTTCAAGTTCTATCTCTATGGTTTGTTTGCTGTTAATGTAGCCCTAAGCAGAGACTGGCGAAAATCAATTTGATGGAAAGGGGTTGCCAAGCTTCCAAAAAACTACGAGTTTCCTGAAATCTCAGCAAACATTTTTTCACCCAATCTTGATGATTCTTTCAGGTAATGATGAGTACACCAAAACCACTTGGCTCACCAAATTTCGTTCTTCTAGGTTAAACCGTTCGTTTGCAGTAACCGTTTTCATTTTTAGGTTTCACTCTGTTTTCTCCTATAGGGATACATGTATTTGGAACTCTAAATCAAACATGGTTTGTGCTAGCTCTTTGAAAGTTGACACAATAAAGCAGTTTCAAGTTCTATCTCTATGGTTTGTTTGCTGTTGATGTAGCCCTTAGCAGAGACTGGTGAAAATCACTTTGATGGAAAGGGGTTGCCAAGCTTCCAAAAAACTACGAGTTGCCTGAAATCTCAGCAAACATTTTTTCACCCAATCTTGATGATTCTTTCAGGTAATGATCAGTACACCAAAACCACTTGGCTCACCAAATTTCGTTCTTCTAGGTTAAACCGTTCGTTTTCAGTAACCGTTTTCATTTTTAGGTTTCACTCTGTTTTCTCCTATAGGGATACATGTATTTGGAACTCTAAATGACAGACGGTTTTTACTAGCTCTTTGAAACTTGACACAATAAAGCAGTTTCAAGTTCTATCTCTATGGTTTGTTTGCTGTTGATGTAGCCCTAAGCAGAGACTGGCGAAAATCACTTTGATGGAAAGGGGTTGCCAAGCTTTTAAAAAACTACGAGTTTCCTGAAATCTCAGCAAACATTTTTTCACCCAATCTTGATGATTCTTTCAGGTAATGATCAGTACACCAAAACCACTTGGCTCACCAAATTTCGTTCTTCTAGGTTAAACCGTTCGTTTGCAGTAACCGTTTTCATTTTTAGGTTTCACTCTGTTTTCTCCGATAGGGATACATGTATTTGGAACTCTAAATCAAACACGGTTTGTGCTAGCTCTTTGAATGTTGACACAATAAAGCAGTTTCAAGTTCTATCTCTATGGTTTGTTTGCTGTTGATGTAGCCCTAAGCAGAGACTGGTGAAAATCACTTTGTTGGAAAGGGGTTGCTAAGCTTCCAAAAAACTACGAGTTGCCTGAAATCTCAGCAAACATTTTTTCACCCAATCTTGATGATTCTTTCAGGTAATGATCAGTACACCAAAACCACTTGGCTCACCAAATTTCGTTCTTCTAGGTTAAACCGTTCGTTTGCAGTAACCGTTTTCATTTTTAGGTTTCACTCTGTTTTCTCCTATAGGGATACATGTATTTGGAACTCTAAATCAAACACGGTTTGTGCTAGCTCTTTGAAACTTGACACAATAAAGCAGTTTCAAGTTCTATCTCTATGGTTTGTTTGCTGTTGATTTAGCCCTAAGTAGAGACTGGCGAAAATCATTTTGATTGAAAGGGGTTGCCAAGCTTCCAAAAAAATTCGAGTTGCCTGAAATCTCAGCAAACATTTTTTCACCCAATCTTGATGATTCTTTCAGGTAATAATGAGAACACCAAAACCACTTGGCTCACCAAATTTCGTTCTTCTAGGTTAAACCGTTCGTTTTCAGTAACCGTTTTCATTTTTAGGTTTCACTCTGTTTTCTCCTATACGGATACATGTATTTGGAACTCTAAATCAAACACGGTTTGTGCTAGCTCTTTGAAACTTGACACAATAAGCAGTTTCAAGTTCTATCTCTATGGTTTGTTTGCTGTTGATGTAGCCCTAAGCAGAGACTGGCGAAAATCACTTTGATGGAAAGGGGTTGCCAATGTTGCAAAAAACTACGAGTTGCCTGAAATCTCAGCAAACATTTTTTCACCATATCTTGATGATTCTTTCAGGTAATGATCAGTACACCAAAACCACTTGGCTCACCAAATTTCGTTCTTCTAGGTTAAACCGTTCGTTTGCAGTAACCGTTTTCATTTTTTGGTTTCACTCTGTTTTCTCCTATAGGGATACATGTATTTGAAACTCTAAATGATAGAGGGTTTTACTAGCTCTTTGAAACTTGACACCATAAAGGAGTTTCAAGTTCTATCTCTATGGTTTGTTTGCTGTTAATGTAGCCCTAAGCAGAGACTGGCGAAAATCACTTTGATGGAAAGGGGTTGCCAAGCTTCCAAAAAACTACGAGTTGCCTGAAATCTCAGCAAACATTTTTTCACCCAATCTTGATGATTCTTTCAGGTAATGATGAGTACACCAAAACCACTTGGCTCACCAAATTTCGTTCTTCTAGGTTAAACCGTTCGTTTGCAGTAACCGTTTTCATTTTTAGGTTTCAATCTTTTTCTCCTATAGGGATACATGTGTTTGGAACTCTAAATCAAACACGGTTTGTGCTAGCTCTTTGAAACTTGACACAATAAAGCAGTTTCAAGTTCTATCTCTATGGTTTGTTTGCTGTTGATGTAGCCCTAAGCAGAGACTGGTGAAAATCACTTCGATGGAAAGGGGTTGCCAAGCTTCCAAAAAACTACGAGTTGCCTGAAATCTCAGCAAACATTTTTTCACCCAATCTTGATGATTCTTTCAGGTAATGTTCAGTACACCAAAACCACTTGGCTCACCAAATTTCGTTCTTCTAGGTTAAATCGTTCGTTTTCAGTAACCGTTTTCATTTTTAGGTTTCACTCTGTTTTCTCCTATAGGGATACATGTATTTGGAACTCTAAATGAAAGACGTTTTGTGCTAGCTCTTTGAAACTTGACACAAGAAAGAAGTTTCAAGTTCTATCTCTATGGTTTGTTTGCTGTTGATGTACCCCTAAGCAGAGACTGGCGAAAATCATTTTGATGGAAAGGGGTGGCCAAGCTTCCAAAAAACTACGAGTTGCCTGAAATCTCAGCAAACATTTTTTCACCCAATCTTGATGATTCTTTCAGGTAATGATCAGTACACCAAAACCACGTGGCTCACCAAATTTCGTTCTTCTAGGTTAAACCGTTCGTTTGCAGTAACCGTTTTCATTTTTAGGTTTCACTCTGTTTTCTCCTATAGGGATACATGTATTTGGAACTGTAAATGAAAGACGGTTTGTGCTAGCTCTTTGAAACTTGACACAATAAAGCAGTTTCAAGTTCTATCTCTATGGTTTGTTTGCTGTTGATGTAGCCCTAAGCAGAGACTGGCGAAAATCACTTTGATGGAAAGGGGTTGCCAAGCTTCCAAAAAACTACGAGTTTCCTGAAATCTCAGCAAATATTTTTTCACCCAATCTTGATGATTCTTTCAGGTAATGATCAGTACACCAAAACTACTTGGCTCACCAAATTTCGTTCTCCTAGGTTAAACCGTTCGTTTGCAGTAACCGTTTACATTTTTAGGTTTCACTCTGTATTCTCCTATAGGGATACATGTATTTGGAACTCTAAATCAAACACGGTTTGTGCTAGCTCTTTGAAACTTGACACAATAAAGCAGTTTCAAGTTCTATCTCTATGGTTTGTATGCTGTTGATGTAGCCCTAAGCAGAGACTGGCGAAAATCACTTTAATGGAAAGGGGTGTCCAATGTTGCAAAAAACTACGAGTTGCCTGTAATCTCAGCAAACATTTTTTCACCATATCTTGATGATTCTTTCAGATAATGATCAGTACACCAAAACCACTTGGCTCACCAAATTTCGTTCTTCTAGTTTAAACCGTTCATTTGCAGTAACCGTTTACATTTTTTGGTTTCACTCTGTTTTCTCCTATAGGGATACATGTATTTGGAACTCTAAATGACAGACGGTTTGTACTAGCTCTTTGAAACTTGACACAATAAAGCAGTTTCAAGTTCTATCTCTATGGTTTGTTTGCTGTTAATGTAGCCCTAAGCAGAGACTGGCAAAAATCACTTTGAAGGAAAGGGGTTGTCAAGCTTCCAAAAAACTACGAGTTGCCTGAAATATCAGCAAACATTTTTTCACCCAATCTTGATGATTCTTTCAGGTAATGATCAGTACACCAAAACCACTTGACTCACCAAATTTCGTTCTTCTAGGTTAAACCGTTTTTTTGCAGTAACCATTTTCATTTTTATGTTTCACTCTGTTTTCTCCTATAGGGATACATGTATTTGGAACTCTAAATCAAACACGGTTTGTGCTAGCTCTTTGAATGTTGACACAATAAAGCAGTTTCAAGTTCTATCTCTATGGTTTGTTTGCTGTTGATGTAGCCCTAAGCAGAGACTGGTGAAAATCACTTTGTTGGAAAGGGGTTGCCAAGCTTCCAAAAAACTACGAGTTGCCTGAAATCTCAGCAAACATTTTTTCACCCAATCTTGATGATTCTTTCAGGTAATGATCAGTACACCAAAACCACTTGGCTCACCAAATTTCGTTCTTCTAGGTTAAACCGTTCGTTTGCAGTAACCGTTTTCATTTTTAGGTTTCACTCTGTTTTCTCCTATAGGGATACATGTATTTGGAACTCTAAATCAAACACGGTTTGTGCTAGCTCTTTGAAACTTGACACAATAAAGCAGTTTCAAGTTCTATCTCTATGGTTTGTTTGCTGTTGATTTAGCCCTAAGTAGAGACTGGCGAAAATCATTTTGATTGAAAGGGGTTGCCAAGCTTCCAAAAAAATTCGAGTTGCCTGAAATCTCAGCAAACATTTTTTCACCCAATCTTGATGATTCTTTCAGGTAATAATGAGTACACCAAAACCACTTGGCTCACCAAATTTCGTTCTTCTAGGTTAAACCGTTCGTTTTCAGTAACCGTTTTCATTTTTAGGTTTCACTCTGTTTTCTCCTATACGGATACATGTATTTGGAACTCTAAATCAAACACGGTTTGTGCTAGCTCTTTGAAACTTGACACAATAAAGCAGTTTCAAGTTCTATCTCTATGGTTTGTTTGCTGTTGATGTAGCCCTAAGCAGAGACTGGCGAAAATCACTTTGATGGAACGGGGTTGCCAATGTTGCAAAAAACTACGAGTTGCCTGAAATCTCAGCAAACATTTTTTCACCATATCTTGATGATTCTTTCAGGTAATGATCAGTACACCAAAACCACTTGGCTCACCAAATTTCGTTCTTCTAGGTTAAACCGTTCGTTTGCAGTAACCGTTTTCATTTTTTGGTTTCACTCTGTTTTCTCCTATAGGGATACATGTATTTGAAACTCTAAATGATAGAGGGTTTTACTAGCTCTTTGAAACTTGACACCATAAAGGAGTTTCAAGTTCTATCTCTATGGTTTGTTTGCTGTTAATGTAGCCCTAAGCAGAGACTGGCGAAAATCACTTTGATGGAAAGGGGTTGCCAAGCTTCCAAAAAACTACGAGTTGCCTGAAATCTCAGCAAACATTTTTTCACCCAATCTTGATGATTCTTTCAGGTAATGATGAGTACACCAAAACCACTTGGCTCACCAAATTTCGTTCTTCTAGGTTAAACCGTTCGTTTGCAGTAACCGTTTTCATTTTTAGGTTTCAATCTTTTTCTCCTATAGGGATACATGTGTTTGGAACTCTAAATCAAACACGGTTTGTGCTAGCTCTTTGAAACTTGACACAATAAAGCAGTTTCAAGTTCTATCTCTATGGTTTGTTTGCTGTTGATGTAGCCCTAAGCAGAGACTGGTGAAAATCACTTCGATGGAAAGGGGTTGCCAAGCTTCCAAAAAACTACGAGTTGCCTGAAATCTCAGCAAACATTTTTTCACCCAATCTTGATGATTCTTTCAGGTAATGTTCAGTACACCAAAACCACTTGGCTCACCAAATTTCGTTCTTCTAGGTTAAACCGTTCGTTTTCAGTAACCGTTTTCATTTTTAGGTTTCACTCTGTTTTCTCCTATAGGGATACATGTATTTGGAACTCTAAATGAAAGACGTTTTGTGCTAGCTCTTTGAAACTTGACACAAGAAAGAAGTTTCAAGTTCTATCTCTATGGTTTGTTTGCTGTTGATGTAGCCCTAAGCAGAGACTGGCGAAAATCATTTTGATGGAAAGGGGTGGCCAAGCTTCCAAAAAACTACGAGTTGCCTGAAATCTCAGCAAACATTTTTTCACCCAATCTTGATGATTCTTTCAGGTAATGATCAGTACACCAAAACCACGTGGCTCACCAAATTTCGTTCTTCTAGGTTAAACCGTTCGTTTGCAGTAACCGTTTTCATTTTTAGGTTTCACTCTGTTTTCTCCTATAGGGATACATGTATTTGGAACTGTAAATGAAAGACGGTTTGTGCTAGCTCTTTGAAACTTGACACAATAAAGCAGTTTCAAGTTCTATCTCTATGGTTTGTTTGCTGTTGATGTAGCCCTAAGCAGAGACTGGCGAAAATCACTTTGATGGATAGGGGTTGCCAAGCTTCCAAAAAACTACGAGTTTCCTGAAATCTCAGCAAATATTTTTTCACCCAATCTTGATGATTCTTTCAGGTAATGATCAGTACACCAAAACTACTTGGCTCACCAAATTTCGTTCTCCTAGGTTAAACCGTTCGTTTGCAGTAACCGTTTACATTTTTAGGTTTCACTCTGTATTCTCCTATAGGGATACATGTATTTGGAACTCTAAATCAAACACGGTTTGTGCTAGCTCTTTGAAACTTGACACAATAAAGCAGTTTCAAGTTCTATCTCTATGGTTTGTATGCTGTTGATGTAGCCCTAAGCAGAGACTGGCGAAAATCACTTTAATGGAAAGGGGTGTCCAATGTTGCAAAAAACTACGAGTTGCCTGTAATCTCAGCAAACATTTTTTCACCATATCTTGATGATTCTTTCAGATAATGATCAGTACACCAAAACCACTTGGCTCACCAAATTTCGTTCTTCTAGTTTAAACCGTTCATTTGCAGTAACCGTTTACATTTTTTGGTTTCACTCTGTTTTCTCCTATAGGGATACATGTATTTGGAACTCTAAATGACAGACGGTTTGTACTAGCTCTTTGAAACTTGACACAATAAAGCAGTTTCAAGTTCTATCTCTATGGTTTGTTTGCTGTTAATGTAGCCCTAAGCAGAGACTGGCAAAAATCACTTTGAAGGAAAGGGGTTGTCAAGCTTCCAAAAAACTACGAGTTGCCTGAAATATCAGCAAACATTTTTTCACCCAATCTTGATGATTCTTTCAGGTAATGATCAGTACACCAAAACCACTTGACTCACCAAATTTCGTTCTTCTAGGTTAAACCGTTTTTTTGCAGTAACCATTTTCATTTTTATGTTTCACTCTGTTTTCTCCTATAGGGATACATGTATTTGGAACTCTAAATCAAACACGGTTTGTGCTAGCTCTTTGAATGTTGACACAATAAAGCAGTTTCAAGTTCTATCTCTATGGTTTGTTTGCTGTTGATGTAGCCCTAAGCAGAGACTGGTGAAAATCACTTTGTTGGAAAGGGGTTGCCAAGCTTCCAAAAAACTACGAGTTGCCTGAAATCTCAGCAAACATTTTTTCACCCAATCTTGATGATTCTTTCAGGTAATGATCAGTACACCAAAACCACTTGGCTCACCAAATTTCGTTCTTCTAGGTTAAACCGTTCGTTTGCAGTAACCGTTTTCATTTTTAGGTTTCACTCTGTTTTCTCCTATACGGATACATGTATTTGGAACTCTAAATCAAACACGGTTTGTGCTAGCTCTTTGAAACTTGACAAAATAAAGCAGTTTCAAGTTCTATCTCTATGGTTTGTTTGCTGTTGATGTAGCCCTAAGCAGAGACTGGCGAAAATCACTTTGATGGAAAGCGGTTGCCAAGCCTCCAAAAAACTACGAGTTGCCTGAAATCTCAGCAAACATTTTTTCACCCAATCTTGATGATTCTTTCAGGTAATGATGAGTACACCAAAACCACTTGGCTCACCAAATTTCGTTCTTCTAGGTTAAACCGTTCGTTTGCAGTAACCGTTTTCATTTTTAGGTTTCAATCTTTTTCTCCTATAGGGATACATGTGTTTGGAACTCTAAATCAAACACGGTTTGTGCTAGCTCTTTGAAACTTGACACAATAAAGCAGTTTCAAGTTCTATCTCTATGGTTTGTTTGCTGTTGATGTAGCCCTAAGCAGAGACTGGTGAAAATCACTTCGATGGAAAGGGGTTGCCAAGCTTCCAAAAAACTACGAGTTGCCTGAAATCTCAGCAAACATTTTTTCACCCAATCTTGATGATTCTTTCAGGTAATGTTCAGTACACCAAAACCACTTGGCTCACCAAATTTCGTTCTTCTAGGTTAAACCGTTCGTTTTCAGTAACCGTTTTCATTTTTAGGTTTCACTCTGTTTTCTCCTATAGGGATACATGTATTTGGAACTCTAAATGAAAGACGTTTTGTGCTAGCTCTTTGAAACTTGACACAAGAAAGAAGTTTCAAGTTCTATCTCTATGGTTTGTTTGCTGTTGATGTAGCCCTAAGCAGAGACTGGCGAAAATCATTTTGATGGAAAGGGGTGGCCAAGCTTCCAAAAAACTACGAGTTGCCTGAAATCTCAGCAAACATTTTTTCACCCAATCTTGATGATTCTTTCAGGTAATGATCAGTACACCAAAACCACGTGGCTCACCAAATTTCGTTCTTCTAGGTTAAACCGTTCGTTTGCAGTAACCGTTTTCATTTTTAGGTTTCACTCTGTTTTCTCCTATAGGGATACATGTATTTGGAACTGTAAATGAAAGACGGTTTGTGCTAGCTCTTTGAAACTTGACACAATAAAGCAGTTTCAAGTTCTATCTCTATGGTTTGTTTGCTGTTGATGTAGCCCTAAGCAGAGACTGGCGAAAATCACTTTGATGGAAAGGGGTTGCCAAGCTTCCAAAAAACTACGAGTTTCCTGAAATCTCAGCAAATATTTTTTCACCCAATCTTGATGATTCTTTCAGGTAATGATCAGTACACCAAAACTACTTGGCTCACCAAATTTCGTTCTCCTAGGTTAAACCGTTCGTTTGCAGTAACCGTTTACATTTTTAGGTTTCACTCTGTATTCTCCTATAGGGATACATGTATTTGGAACTCTAAATCAAACACGGTTTGTGCTAGCTCTTTGAAACTTGACACAATAAAGCAGTTTCAAGTTCTATCTCTATGGTTTGTATGCTGTTGATGTAGCCCTAAGCAGAGACTGGCGAAAATCACTTTAATGGAAAGGGGTGTCCAATGTTGCAAAAAACTACGAGTTGCCTGTAATCTCAGCAAACATTTTTTCACCATATCTTGATGATTCTTTCAGATAATGATCAGTACACCAAAACCACTTGGCTCACCAAATTTCGTTCTTCTAGGTTAAACCGTTCATTTGCAGTAACCGTTTACATTTTTTGGTTTCACTCTGTTTTCTCCTATAGCGATACATGTATTTGGAACTCTAAATGACAGACGGTTTGTACTAGCTCTTTGAAACTTGACACAATAAAGCAGTTTCAAGTTCTATCTCTATGGTTTGTTTGCTGTTAATGTAGCCCTAAGCAGAGACTGGCAAAAATCACTTTGAAGGAAAGGGGTTGTCAAGCTTCCAAAAAACTACGAGTTGCCTGAAATATCAGCAAACATTTTTTCACCCAATCTTGATGATTCTTTCAGGTAATGATCAGTACACCAAAACCACTTGACTCACCAAATTTCGTTCTTCTAGGTTAAACCGTTTTTTTGCAGTAACCATTTTCATTTTTATGTTTCACTCTGTTTTCTCCTATAGGGATACATGTATTTGGAACTCTAAATCAAACACGGTTTGTGCTAGCTCTTTCAAACTTGACACAATAAAGCAGTTTCAAGTTCTATCTCTATGGTTTGTTTGCTGTTGATGTAGCCCTAAGCAGAGACTGGCGAAAATCACTTTGATGGAAAGCGGTTGCCAAGCTTCCAAAAAACTACGAGTTGCCTGAAATCTCAGGAAACATTTTTTCACCCAATCTTGATGATTCTTTCAGGTAAATATCAGTACACCAAAACCACATGGCTCAACAAATTTTGTTCTTCTAGGTTAAACCGTTCGTTTGCAGTAACCGTTTTCATTTTTAGTTTGCACTCTGTTTTCTCCTATAGGGATACATGTATTTGGAACTCTAAATCAAACACGGTTTGTGCTAGCTCTTTCAAACTTGACACAATAAAGCAGTTTCAAGGTCTATCTCTATGGTTTGTTTGCTGTTGATGTAGCCCTAAGCAGAGACTGGCGAAAATCACTTTGATGGAAAGGGGTTGCCAAGCTTCCAAAAAACTACGAGTTGCCTGAAATCTCAGCAAACATCTTTTCATTATATCTTGATGATTCTTTCAGGTAATGATCAGTACACCAAAACCACTTGGCTCACCAAATTTCGTTCTTCTAGGTTAAACCGTTCGTTTGCAGTAACCGTTTTCATTTTTAGGTTTCACTCTGTTTTCTCCTATAGGGATACATGTATTTGGAACTCTAAATCAAACACGGTTTGTGCTAGCTCTTTCAAACTTGACACAATAAAGCAGTTTCAAGTTGTATCTATATGGTTTGTTTGCTGTTGATGTAGCCCTAAGCAGAGACTGGATAAATCACTTTGATGGAAAGGGGTTGCCAAGCTTCCAAAAAACTACGAGTTGCCTGAAATCTCAGCAAATATTTTTTCACCCAATCTTGATGATTTTTTCAGGTAATGATCAGTACACCAAAACCACTTTGCTCACAAATTTCGTTGTCCTAGGTTAAACTTTTTGTTTGCAGTAACCGTTTACATTTTTAGGTTTCACTCTGTATTCTTCTTTAGGGATACATGTATTTGGAACTCTAAATCAAACACGGTTTGTGCTAGCTCTTTGAAACTTGACACAATAAAGCAGTTTCAAGTTCTATCTCTATGGTTTGTTTGCTGTTGATGTAGCCCTAAGCAGAGACTGGCGAAAATCACTTTGATGGAAAGGGGTTGCCAAGCTTTTAAAAAACTACGAGTTTCCTGAAATCTCAGCAAACATTTTTTCACCCAATCTTGATGATTCTTTCAGGTAATGATCAGGACATCAAAACCACTTGGCTCACCAAATTTCGTTCTTCTAGGTTAAACCGTTCGTTTGCAGTAACCGTTTTCATTTTTAGGTTTCACTCTGTTTTCTCCTATAGGGATACATGTATTTGGAACTCTAAATCAAACACGGTTTGTGCTAGCTCTTTGAAACTTGACAAAATAAAGCAGTTTCAAGTTCTATCTTTATGGTTTGTTTGCTGTTGATGTAGCTCTAAGCAGAGACTGGCGAAAATCACTTTGATGGAAAGGGGTTGCCAAGCTTCCAAAAAACTACGAGTTGCCTGAAATCTCAGCAAACATCTTTTCACCATATCTTGATGATTCTTTCAGGTAATGATCAGTACACCAAAACCACTTGGCTCACCAAATTTCGTTCTTCTAGGTTAAACAGTTCGTTTGCAGTAACCGTTTTCATTTTGAGGTTTCACTCTGTTTTCTCCTATAGGGATACATGTATTTGGAACTCTAAATGAAAGACGGTTTGTACTAGCTCTTTGAAACTTGACACAATAAAGCAGTTTCAAGTTCTATCTCTATGGTTTGTTTGCTGTTAATGTAGCCCTTAGCAGAGACTGGCGAAAATCACTTTGATGGAAAGGGGTTGTCAAGCTTCCAAAAAACTACGAGTTGCCTGAATTCTCAGCAAACATTTTTTTCACCCAATCTTGATGATTCTTTCACGTAATGATCAGTACACAAAAACCACTTGGCTCACCAAATTTCATTCTTCTAGGTTAAACCGTTCGTTTGCAGTAACCGTTTTCATTTTTAGGTTTCACTCTTTTTTCTCCTAAAGGGATACATGTATTTGGAACTCTAAATCAAACACGGTTTGTGCTAGCTCTTTGAAACTTGACACAATAAAGCAGTTTCAAGTTCAATCTCTATGGTTTGTTTGCTGTTGATGTAGCCCTAAGCAGAGACTGGCGAAAATCACTTTGATGGAAAGGGGTTGCCAAGCTTCCAAAAAACTACGAGTTGCCTGAAATCTCAGCAAACATTTTTTCACCCAATCTTGATGATTCTTTCAGGTAATGATCAGTACACCAAAACCACGTGGCTCACCAAATTTCGTTCTTCTAGGTTAAACCGTTCGTTTGCAGTAACCGTTTTCATTTTTAGGTTTCACTCTGTTTTCTCCTATAGGGATACATGTATTTGGAACTCTAAATGAAAGACGGTTTGTGCTAGCTCTTTGAAACTTGACACAATAAAGCAGTTTCAAGTTCTATCTCTATGGTTTGTTTGCTGTTGATGTAGCCCTAAGCAGAGACTGGCGAAAATCACTTTGATGGAAAGGGGTTGCCAAGCTTCCAAAAAATACGAGTTGCCTGAAATCTCAGCAAACATTTTTCACCCAATCTTGATGATTCTTTCAGGTAATGATCAGTACACCAAAACCACTTGGCTCACCAAATTTCGTTCTTCTAGGTTAAACCGTTCGTTTGCAGTAACCGTTTTCATTTTTATGTTTCACTCTGTTTTCTCCTATAGGGATACATGTATTTGGAACTCTAAATGAAAGACGGTTTGTGCTAGCTCTTTCAAACTTGACACAATAAAGCAGTTTCAAGTTCTATCTCTATGGTTTGTTTGCTGTTGATGTAGCCCTAAGCAGAGACAGGCGAAAATCACTTTGATGGAAAGAGGTTGCCAAGCTTCCAAAAAACTACGAGTTGCTGAAATCTCAGCAAATATTTTTTCACCCAATCTTGATGATTCTTTCACGTAATGATCAGTACACCAAAACCACTTGGCTCACCAAATTTCGTTCTTCTAGGTTAAACCATTCATTTGCAGTAACCGTTTTCATTTTTAGGTTTCACTCTGTTTTCTCCTAAAGGGATACATGTATTTGGAACTCTAAATGAAAGACGGTTTGTGCTAGCTCTTTGAAACTTGACACAATAAAGCAGTTTCAAGTTCTATCTCTATCGTTTGTTTGCTGTTGATGTAGCCCTAAGCAGAGACTGTAGAAAATCACTTTGATGGAAAGGGGTTGCCAAGCTTCCAAAAAACTACGAGTTCCCTGAAATCTCAGCAAACATTTTTTCACCCAATCTTGATGATTCTTTCAGGTAATGATCAGTACACCAAAACCACTTGGCTCACCAAATTTCGTTCTTCTAGGTTAAACCGTTCATTTGCAGTAACCGTTTTCATTTTTAGGTTTCACTCTGTTTTCTCCTATAGCGATACATGTATTTGGAACTCTAAATCAAACACGGTTTTTGCTAGCTCTTTGAAACTTGACACAATAAAGCAGTTTCAAGTTCTATCTCTATGGTTTGTTTGCTGTTGATGTAGCCCTAAGCAGAGACTGGCAAAAATCACTTTGATGGAAAGGGGTTGCCAATGTTGCAAAAAACTACGAGTTGCCTGAAATCTCAGCAAACATTTTTTCACCCAATCTTGATGATTCTTTCAGGTAATGATCAGTACACCAAAACCACTTGGCTCACCAAATTTCGTTCTTCTAGGTTAAACAGTTCGCTTGCAGTAACCGTTTTCATTTTTAGGTTTCACTCTGTTTTCTCCTATAGGGATACATGTATTTGGAACTCTAAATGAAAGACGGTTTGTGCTAGCTCTTTGAAACTTGACACAATAAAGCAGTTTCAAGTTCTATCTCTATCGTTTGTTTGCTGTTGATGTAGCCCTAAGCAGAGACTGGCGAAAATCACTTTCATGGAAAGGGGTTGCCAAGCTTCCAAAAAACTACGAGTTGCCTGAAATCTCAGCAAACATCTTTTCACCATATCTTGATGATTCTTTCAGGTAATGATCAGTACACCAAAACCACTTGGCTCACCAAATTTCGTTCTTCTAGGTTAAACCGTTCGTTTGCAGTAACCGTTTTCATTTTTAGGTTTCACTCTGTTTTCTTCTATAGGGATACATGTATTTGGAACTCTAAATCAAACACGGTTTGTGCTAGCTCTTTGAAACTTGACACAATAAAGCAGTTTCAAGTTCTATCTCTATGGTTTGTTTGCTGTTGATGTAGCCCTAAGCAGTGACTGGCGAAAATCACTTAGATGGAAAGGGGTTGCCAAGCTTCCAAAAAAATACGAGTTGCCTGAAATCTCAGCAAACATTTTTTCACCCAATCTTGATGATGCTTTCAGGAAATGATCAGTACACCAAAACCACTTGGCTCACCAAATTTCGTTCTTCTAGATTAAACCGTTCGTTTGCAGTAACCCTTTTCATTTTTAGGTTTCACTCTGTTTTCTCCTATAGGGATACATGTATTTGGAACTCTAAATGACATACGGTTTGTACTAGCTCTTTGAAACTTGACACAATAAAGCAGTTTCAAGTTCTATCTTTATGGTTTGTTTGCTGTTGATGTAGCAGTAAGCAGAGACTGGCGAAAATCACTTTGATGGAAAGGGGTTGCCAAGCTTTTAAAAAACTACGAGTTGCCTGAAATCTCAGCAAACATTTTTTCAACATATCTTGATGATTCTTTCAGGTAATGATCAGTACACCAAAACCACTTGGCTCACCAAATTTCTTTCTTCTAGGTTAAACCGTTCGTTTGCAGTAACCGTTTTCATTTTTAGGTTTCACTCTGTTTTCTCCTATAGGGATACATGTTTTTGGAACTCTAAATGAAAGACGGTTTGTGCTAGCTCTTTCAAACTTGACACAATAAAGCAGTTTCAAGTTCTATCTCTATGGTTTGTTTGCTGTTGATGTAGCCCTAAGCAGAGACTGGCGAAAATCACTTAGATGGAAAGGGGTTGCCAATCTTCCAAAAAACTACGAGTTTCCTGAAATCTCAGCAAATATTTTTTCACCCAATCTTGATGATTCTTTCAGGTAATGATCAGTACACCAAAACCACTTGGCTCACCAAATTTCGTTCTCCTAGGTTAAACCGTTCGTTTGCAGTAACCGTTTTCATTTTTAGGTTTCACTCTGTATTCTCCTATAGGGATACATGTATTTGGAACTCTAAATGAAAGACGGTTTGTGCTAGCTCTTTCAAAATTGACACAATAAAGCAGTTTCAAGGTCTATCTCTATGGTTTTTTTGCTGTTGATGTTGCCTTAAGCAGAGACTGGCGAAAATCACTTTGATGGAAAGGGGTTGCCAAACTTCCAAAAAACTACGAGTTGCCTGAAATCTCAGCAAACATCTTTTCATTATATCTTGATGATTCTTTCAGGTAATGATCAGTACACCAAAACCACTTGGCTCACCAAATTTCGTTCTTCTAGTTTAAACAGTTCGTTTGCAGTAACCGTTTTCATTTTTAGGTTTCACTCTGTTTTCTCCTAGAGGGATGCATGTATTTGGAACTCTAAATCAAACAAGGTTTGTGCTAGCTCTTTGATACTTGACACAATAAAGCAGTTTCCAGTTCTATCTCTATGGTTTGTTTGCTGTTGATGTAGCCCTAAGCAGATACTGGCGAAAATCACTTTGATGTAAAGGGGTTGCCAATGTTGCAAAAAACTAGGGGTTGCCTGAAATCTCAGCAAACATTTTTTCACCATATCTTGATGATTCTTTCAAGTAATGATCAGTACACCAAAACAACTTGGCTCACCAAATTTCGTTCTTCTAGGTTAAACCGTTCGTTTGCAGTAACCGTTTTCATTTTTTGGTTTCACTCTGTTTTCTCCTATAGGGATACATGTATTTGGAACTCTAGATGACAGACGGTTTGTACTAGCTCTTTGAAACTTGACACAATAAAGCAGTTTCAAGTTCTATCTCTATGGTTTGTTTGCTGTTAATGTAGCCCTAAGCAAAGACTGGCGAAAATCACTTTGATGGAAAGGGGTTGCCAAGCTTCCAAAAAACTACGAGTTGCCTGAAATCTCAGCAAACATTTTTTCACCCAATCTTGATGATTCTTTCAGGTAATGATCAGTACACCAAAACCACTTGGCTCACCAAATTTCGTTCTTCTAGGTTAAACCGTTCGTTTGCAGTAACCGTTTTCATTTTTAGGTTTCACTCTGTTTTCTCCTATAGGGATACATGTATTTGGAACTCTAAATCAAACACGGTTTGTGCTAGCTCTTTGAAACTTGACACAATAAAGCAGTTTCAAGTTCTATCTCTATGGTTTGTTTGCTGTTGATGTATCCCTAAGCAGTGACTGGCGAAAATCACTTAGATGGAAAGGGGTTGCCAAGCTTCCAAAAAATTACGAGTTGCCTGAAATCCCAGCAAACATTTTTTCACCCAATCTTGATGATGCTTTCAGGAAATGATCAGTACACCAAAACCACTTGGCTCACCAAATTTCGTTCTTCTAGATTAAACCGTTCGTTTGCAGTAACCGTTTTTATTTTTAGGTTTCACTCTGTTTTCTCCTATAGGGATACATGTATTTGGAACTCTAAATGACATACGGTTTGTACTAGCTCTTTGAAACTTGACACAATAAAGCAGTTTCAAGTTCTATCTCTATGGGTTGTTTGCTGTTGATGTAGCCCTAAGCAGAGACTGGCGAAAATCACTTTGAGGGAAAGGGGTTGCCAAGCTTTTAAAAAACTACGCGTTGCCTGAAATCTCAGCAAACATTTTTTCAACATATCTTGATGATTCTTTCAGTTAATGATCAGTACACCAAAACAATTGGCTCACCAAATTTCTTTCTTCTAGGTTAAACCGTTCGTTTGCAGTAACCGTTTTCATTTTTAGGTTTCACTCTGTTTTCTCCTATAGAGATACATGTTTTTGGAACTCTAAATGAAAGACGGTTTGTGCTAGCTCTTTCAAACTTGACACAATAAAGCAGTTTCAAGTTCTATCTCTATGGTTTGTTTGCTGTTGATGTAGCCCTAAGCAGAGACTGGCGAAAATCACTTAGATGGAAAGGGGTTGCCAAGCTTCCAAAAAACTACGAGTTTCCTGAAATCTCAGCAAATATTTTTTCACCCAATCTTGATGATTCTTTCAGGTAATGATCAGTACACCAAAACCACTTGGCTCACCAAATTTCGTTCTCCTAGGTTAAACCGTTCGTTTGCAGTAACCGTTTACATTTTTAGGTTTCACTCTGTATTCTCCTATAGGGATACATGTATTTGGAACTCTAAATCAAACACGGTTTGTGCTAGCTCTTTGAAACTTGACACAATAAAGCAGTTTCAAGTTCTATCTCTATGGTTTGTTTGCTGTTGATGTAGCCCTAAGCAGAGACTGGCGAAAATCACTTTGATGGAAAGGGGTTGCAAATGTTGCAAAAAATTACGAGTTGCCTGAAATCTCAGCAAACATTTTTTTACCATATCTTGATGATTCTTTCAGGTAACGATCAGTACACCAAAACCACTTGGCTCACCAAATTTCGTTCTTCTAGGTTAAACCGTTCGTTTGCAGTAACCGTTTTCATTTTTTGGTTTCACTCTGTTTTCTCCTATAGGGATACATGTATTTGGAACTCTAAATCAAACACGGTTTGTGCTAGCTCTTTGAAACTTGACACAATAAAGCAGTTTCAAGTTCTATCTCTATGGTTTGTTTGCTGTTGATGTAGCCCTAAGCAGAGACTGGCGAAAATCACTTTGATGTAAAGGGGTTGCCAATGTTGCAAAAAACTAGGGGTTGCCTGAAATCTCAGCAAACATTTTTTCACCATATCTTGATGATTCTTTCAAGTAATGATCAGTACACCAAAACCACTTGGCTCACCAAATTTCGTTCTTCTAGGTTAAACCGTTCGTTTGCAGTAACCGTTTTCATTTTTGGGTTTCACTCTGTTTTCTCCTATAGGGATACATGTATTTGGAACTCTAAATGACAGACGGTTTGTACTAGCTCTTTGAAACTTGACACAATAAAGCAGTTTCAAGTTCTATCTCTATGGTTTTTTTGCTGTTGATGTAGCCCTAAGCAGAGACTGGCGAAAATCACTTTGATGGAAAGGGGTTGCCAAGCTTTTAAAAAACTACGAGTTGCCTGAAATCTCAGCAAACATTTTTTCACCATATCTTGATGATTCTTTCAGGTAATGATCAGTACACCAAAACCACTTGGCTCACCAAATTTCGTTCTTCTAGGTTAAACCGTTCGTTTGCAGTAACCGTTTTCATTTTTTGGTTTCACTCTGTTTTCTCCTATAGGGATACATGTTTTTCGAACTCTAAATGAAAGACGGTTTGTGCTAGCTCTTTCAAAATTGACACAATAGAGCAGTTTCAAGTTCTATCTCTATGGTTTGTTTGCTGTTGATGTAGCCCTAAGCAGAGACTGGCGAAAATCACTTAGATGGAAAGGGGTTGCCAAGCTTCCAAAAAACTACGAGTTTACTGAAATCTCAGCAAATATTTTTTCACCCAATCTTGATGATTCTTTCAGGAAATGATCAGTACACCAAAACCACTTGGCTCACCAAATTTCGTTCTCCTAGGTTAAACCGTTCGTTTGCAGTAACCATTTTCATTTTTAGGTTTCACTCTGTATTCTCCTATAGGGATACATGTATTTGGAACTCTAAATCAAACACGGTTTGTGCTAGCTCTTTGAAACTTGACACAATAAAGCAGTTTCAAGATCTATCTCTATGGTTTGTTTGCTGTTGATGTAGCCCTAAGCAGACACTGGCGAAAATCACTTTGATGGAAAGGGGTTGCCAATGTTGCAAAAAACTACGAGTTGCCTGAAATCTCAGCAAACATTTTTTCATCATATCTTGATGATTCTTTCAGGTAATGATCAGTACACCAAAACCACTTGGCTCACCAAATTTCGTTCTTCTAGGTTAAACCGTTCGTTTGCAGTAACTGTTTTCATTTTTAGTTTCACTCTGTTTTCTCCTATAGGGATACATGTATTTGGAACTCTAAATGACAGACGGTTTGTACTAGCTCTTTGAAACTTGACACAATAAAGCAGTTTCAAGTTCTATCTCTATGGTTTGTTTGCTGTTGATGTAGCCCTAAGCAGAGACTGGCGAAAATCACTTTGATGGAAAGGGGTTGCCAAGCTTTTAAAAAACTACGAGTTGCCTGAAATCTCAGCAAACATTTTTTCACCCAATCTTGATGATTCTTTCTGGTAATGATCAGTACACCAAAAACATTTGGCTCACCAAAATTCGTTCTTCTAGGTTAAACCGTTCGTTTGCAGTAACCGTTTTCATTTTTAGGTTTCACTCTGTTTTCTCCTATAGGGATACACGTATTTGGAACTCTAAATCAAACACGGTTTGTGCTAGCTCTTTGAAACTTGACACAATAAAGCAGTTTCAAGTTCTATCTCTATGGTTTTTTTGCTGTTGATGTAGCCCTAAGCAGAGACTGGCGAAAATCACTTTGATGGAAAGGGGTTGCCAAGCTTCCCAAAAACTACGAGTTGCCTGTAATCTCAGCAAACATTTTTTCACCCAATCTTGATGTTTCTTTCAGGTAATGATCAGTACACCAAAACCACTTGGCTCACCAAATTTCGTTCTTCTAGGTTAAACCGTTCGTTTGCAGTAACCGTTTTGATTTTTAGGTTTCACTCTGTTTTCTGATATAGGGATACATGTATTTGGAACTCTAAATGAAAGACGGTTTGTGCTAGCTCTGTCATACTTGACACAATAAAGCAGTTTCAAGTTCTATCTCTATGGTTTGTTTGCTGTTGATGTAGCCCTAAGCAGAGACTGGCGAAAATCACTTAGATGGAAAGGGGTTGCCAAGCTTCCAAAAAATTACGAGTTTCCTGAAATCTCAGCAAATATTTTTTCACCCAATCTTGATGATTCTTTCAGGTAATGATCAGTACAACAAAACCACTTGGCTCACCAAATTTCGTTCTCCTAGGTTAAACCGTTCGTTTGCAGTAACCGTTTACATTTTTAGGTTCCACTCTGTATTCTCCTATAGGGATACATGTATTTGGAACTCTAAATCAAACACGGTTTGTGCTAGCTCTTTGAAACTTGACACAATAAAGCAGTTTCAAGTTCTATCTCTATGGTTTGTTTCCTGTTGATGTAACCCTAAGCAGAGACAGGCGAAAATCACTTTGATGGAAAGGGGTTGCCAATGTTGCAAAAAACTACGAGTTGCCTGAAATCTCAGCAAACATTTTTTCACCCAATCTTGATGATTCTTTCAGATAATGATCAGTACACCAAAACCACTTGGCTCACCAAATTTCGTTCTTCTAGGTTAAACCGTTCGTTTGCAGTAACCGTTTTCATTTTTTGGTTTCACTCTATTTTCTCCTGTAGGGATACATGTATTTGGAACTCTAAATCAAACACGGTTTGTGCTAGCTCTTTGAAACTTGACACAATAAAGCAGTTTCAAGTACTATCTGTATGGTTTGTTTGCTGTTGATGTACCCCTAAGCAGACACTGGCGAAAATCACTTTGATGGAAAGGGGTTGCCAAGCTTCCAAAAAACTACGAGTTGCCTGAAATCTCAGCAAACATTTTTTCACCCAATCTTGATGATTCTTTCAGGTAATGATCAGTACAGCAAAACAACTTGGCTCACCAAATTTCGTTCTTCTAGGTTAAACCGTTCGTTTGCAGTAACTGTTTTCATTTTTAGGTTTCACTCTGTTTTCTCCTATAGGGATACATGTATTTGGAACCTTAAAACAAACACGGTTTGTGCTAGCTCTTTGAAACTTGACACAATAAAACAGTTTCAAGTTCTATCTCTATGGTTTGTTTGCTATTGATGTAGCCCTAAGCAGAGACTGGCGAAAATCACTTTGATGGAAAGGGGTTGCCAAGCTTCCAAAAAACTACGAGTTCCCTGAAATCTCAGCAAACATTTTTTCACCCAATCTTGATGATTCTTTCAGGTAATGATCAGTACACCAAAACCACTTGGCTCACCAAATTTCGTTCTTCTAGGTTAAACCGTTCGTTCGCAGTAACCGTTTTCATTTTTAGGTTTCACTCTGTTTTCTCCTATAAGGATACATGTATTTGGAACTCTAAATCAAACACGGTTTGTGCTAGCTCTTTGAAACTTGACACAATAAAGCAGTTTCAAGTTCTATATCTCTATTTTTTGTTTGCTGTTGATGTAGCCCTAAGCAGAGACTGGCGAAAATCACTTTGATGGAAAGGGGTTGCCAAGCTTCCAAAAAACTACGAGTTGCCTGAACTCTCAGCAAACATTTTTTCACCCAATCTTGATGATTCTTTCAGGTAATGATCAGTACACCAAAACCACTTGGCTCACCAAATTTCGTTCTTCTAGGTTAAACCGTTCGTTCGCAGTAACCGTTTTCATTTTTAGGTTTCACTCTGTTTTCTACTATAGGGATACATGTGTTTGGAACTCTAAATCAAACACGGTTTGTGCTAGCTCTTTGAAACTTGACACAATAAAGCAGTTTCAAGTTCTATCTCTATGGTTTGTTTGCTGTTGATGTAGCCCTAAGCAGAGACTGGCGTAAATCACTTTGATGGAAAGGGGTTGCCAAGCTTCCAAAAAACTACGAGTTGCCTGAAATCTCAGCAAACATTTTTCACCCAATCTTGATGATTCTTTCAGGTAATCATCAGTACAGCAAAACAACTTGGCTCACCAAATTTCGTTCTTCTAGGTTAAACCGTTCGTTTGCAGTAACCGTTTTCATTTTTAGGTTTCACTCTGTTTTCTCCTATAGGGATACATGTATTTGGAACTCTAAATCAAACACGGTTTGTGCTAGCTCTTTGAATCTTGACACAATAAAGCAGTTTCAAGTTCTATCTCTATGGTTTGTTTGCTGTTGATGTAGCCCTAAGCAGAGACTGGCGAAAATCACTTTGATGGAAAGGGGTTGCCAAGCTTCCAAAAAATTAAGAGTTGCCTGAAATCTCAGCAAACATTTTTTCACCCAATCTTGATGATTCTTTCAGGTAATGATCAGTACACCAAAACCACTTGGCTCACCAAATTTCGTTCTTCTAGGTTAAACCATTCGTTTGCAGTAACCGTTTTCAATTTTTGGTTTCACTCTGTTTTCTCCTATAGGTATACATGTATTTGGAACTCTAAATCAAACACGGTTTGTGCTACCTCTTTCAAACTTGACACAATAAAGCAGTTTCAAGATCTTTCTCTATGGTTTGTTTGCTGTTGATGTAGCCCTAAGCAGAGACTGGCGAAAATCACTTTGATGAAAAGGGGTTGTCAAGCTTCTAAAAAACTACGAGTTGCCTGAAATCTCAGCAAACATTTTTTCACCCAATCTTGATGATTCTTTCAGGTAATGATCAGTACACCAAAACCACTTGGCTCACCAAATTTCGTTCTTCTAGGTTAAACCGTTCGTTTGCAGTAACCGTTTTCATTTTTAGGTTTCACTCTGTTTTCTCCTATAGGGATACATGTATTTGGAACTCTAAATGAAAGACGGTTTGTGCTAGCTCTTTCAAACTTGACACAATAAAGCAGTTTCTAGTTCTATCTCTATGGTTTGTTTGCTGTTGATGTAGCCCTAAGCAGAGACTGGCGAAAATCACTTTGATGGAAAGGGGTTGCCAAGCTTCCAAAAAATTACGAGTTGCCTGTAATCTCAGCAAACATTTTTTCACCCAATCTTGATGATTCTTTCAGGTAATGTTCAGTACACCAAAACCACTTGGCTCACCAAATTTCGTTCTTCTAGGTTAAACCGTTCGTTTGCAGTAACCGTTTTCATTTTTAGGTTTCACTCTGTTTTCTGATATAGGGATACATGTATTTGGAATTCTAAAAGAAAGACGGTTTGTGCTAGCTCTTTGAAACTTGACACAATAAAGCAGTTTCAAGTTCTATCTCTATGGTTTGTTTGCTGTTGATGTAGCCCTAAGCAGAGACTGGCGAAAATCACTAAGATGGAAAGGGGTTGCCAAGCTTCCAAAAAATTACGAGTTTCCTGAAATCTCAGCAAATATTTTTTCACCCAATCTTGATGATTCTTTCAGGTAATGATCAGTACACCAAAACCACTTGGCTCACCAGATTTCGTTCTCCTAGGTTAAACCATTCGTTTGCAGTAACCGTTTACATTTTTAGGTTTCACTCTGTATTCTCCTATAGGAATACATGTATTTGGAACTCTAAATCAAACACGGTTTGTGCTAGCTCTTTGAAACTTGACACAATAAAGCAGTTTCAAGTTCTATCTCTATGGTTTGTTTGCTGTTGATGTAGCCCTAAGCAGAGACTGGCGAAAATCACTTTGATGGAAAGGGGTTGCCAAGCTTCCAAAAAACTACGAGTTGCCTGAACTCTCAGCAAACATTTTTTCACCCAATATTGATAATTCTTTCAGGTATGAGCAGTACACCAAAACCACTTGGCTCACCAAATTTCGTTCTTCTAGGTTAAACCGTTCGTTTGCAGTAACCATTTTCATTTTTAGGTTTCACTCTGTTTTCTCCTATAGGGATACATGTATTTGGAACTCTAAATCAAACACGGTTTGTGCTAGCTCTTTGAAACGTGACACAATAAAGCAGTTTCAAGTTCTACCTCTATGGTTTGTTTGCTGTTGATGTACCCCTAAGCATAGACTGGCGAAAATCACTTTGATGAAAAGGGGTTGCCAAGCTTCCAAAAAACTACGAGTTGCCTGAAATCTCAGCCAACATTTTTTCACCCAATCTTGATGATTCTTTCAGGTAATGATCAGTACACCAAAACCACTTGGCTCACCAAATTTCGTTCTTCTAGGTTAAACCGTTCGTTCGCAGTAACCGTTTTCATTTTTAGGTTTCACTCTGTTTTCTACTATAGGGATACATGTGTTTGGAACTCTAAATCAAACACGGTTTGTGCTAGCTCTTTGAAACTTGACACAATAAAGCAGTTTCAAGTTCTATCTCTATGGTTTGTTTGCTGTTGATGTAGCCCTAAGCAGAGACTGGCGAAAATCACTTTGATGGAAAGGGGTTGCCAAGCTTCCAAAAAACTACGAGTTGCCTAAAATCTCAGCAAACATTTTTTCACCCAATCTTGATGATTCTTTCAGGTAATGATCAGTACAGCAAAACAACTTGGCTCACCAAATTTCGTTCTTCTAGGTTAAACCGTTCGTTTGCAGTAACCGTTTTCATTTTTAGGTTTCACTCAGTTTTCTCCTATAGGGATACATGTATTTGGAACTCTAAATCAAACACGGTTTGTGCTAGCTCTTTGAAACTTGACACAATAAAGCAGTTTCAAGTTCTATCTCTATGGTTTGTTTCCTGTTGATGTAGCCCTAAGCAGAGACTGGCGAAAATCACTTTGATGGAAAGGGGTTGCCAAGCTTCCAAAAAACTACGAGTTGCCTGAAATCTCAGCAAACATTTTTTCACCCAATCTTGATGATTCTTTCAGGTAATGATCAGTACACCAAAACCACTTGGCTCACCAGATTTCGTTCTCCTAGGTTAAACCATTCGTTTGCAGTAACCGTTTACATTTTTAGGTTTCACTCTGTATTCTCCTATAGGAATACATGTATTTGGAACTCTAAATCAAACACGGTTTGTGCTAGCTCTTTGAAACTTGACACAATAAAGCAGTTTCAAGTTCTATCTCTATGGTTTGTTTGCTGTTGATGTAGCCCTAAGCAGAGACTGGCGAAAATCACTTTGATGGAAAGGGGTTGCCAAGCTTCCAAAAAACTACGAGTTGCCTGAACACTCAGCAAACATTTTTTCACCCAATATTGATAATTCTTTCAGGTATGAGCAGTACACCAAAACCACTTGGCTCACCAAATTTCGTTCTTCTAGGTTAAACCGTTCGTTCGCAGTAACCGTTTTCATTTTTAGGTTTCACTGTGTTTTCTCCTATAGGGATACATGTGTTTGGAACTCTAAATCAAACACGGTTTGTGCTAGCTCTTTGAAACTTGACACAATAAAGCAGTTTCAAGTTCTATCTCTATGGTTTGTTTGCTGTTGATGTAGCCCTAAGCAGAGACTGGCGAAAATCACTTTGATGGAAAGGGGTTGCCAAGCTTCCAAAAAACTACGAGTTGCCTAAAATCTCAGCAAACATTTTTTCACCCAATCTTGATGATTCTTTCAGGTAATGATCAGTACAGCAAAACAACTTGGCTCACCAAATTTCGTTCTTCTAGGTTAAACCGTTCGTTCGCAGTAACCGTTTTCATTTTTAGGTTTCACTCAGTTTTCTCCTATAGGGATACATGTATTTGGAACTCTAAATCAAACACGGTTTGTGCTAGCTCTTTGAAACTTGACACAATAAAGCAGTTTCAAGTTCTATCTCTATGGTTTGTTTGCTGTTGATGTAGCCCTAAGCAGAGACTGGCGAAAATCACTTTGATGGAAAGGGGTTGCCAAGCTTCCAAAAAACTACGAGTTGCCTGAAATCTCAGCAAACATTTTTTCACCCAATCTTGATGATTCTTTCAGGTAATGATCAGTACACCAAAACCACTTGGCTCACCAGATTTCGTTCTCCTAGGTTAAACCATTCGTTTGCAGTAACCGTTTACATTTTTAGGTTTCACTCTGTATTCTCCTATAGGAATACATGTATTTGGAACTCTAAATCAAACACGGTTTGTGCTAGCTCTTTGAAACTTGACACAATAAAGCAGTTTCAAGTTCTATCTCTATGGTTTGTTTGCTGTTGATGTAGCCCTAAGCAGAGACTGGCGAAAATCACTTTGATGGAAAGGGGTTGCCAAGCTTCCAAAAACTACGAGTTGCCTGAACACTCAGCAAACATTTTTTCACCCAATATTGATAATTCTTTCAGGTATGAGCAGTACACCAAAACCACTTGGCTCACCAAATTTCGTTCTTCTATGTTAAACCGTTCGCTTGCAGTAACCATTTTCATTTTTAGGTTTCACTCTGTTTTCTCCTATAGGGATACATGTATTTGGAACTCTAAATCAAACACGGTTTGTGCTAGCTCTTTGAAACGTGACACAATAAAGCAGTTTCAAGTTCTACCTCTATGGTTTGTTTGCTGTTGATGTACCCCTAAGCATAGACTGGCGAAAATCACTTTGATGAAAAGGGGTTGCCAAGCTTCCAAAAAACTACGAGTTGCCTGAAATCTCAGCCAACATTTTTTCACCCAATCTTGATGATTCTTTCAGGTAATGATCAGTACACCAAAACCACTTGGCTCACCAAATTTCGTTCTTCTAGGTTAAACCGTTCGTTCGCAGTAACCGTTTTCATTTTTAGGTTTCACTCTGTTTTCTACTATAGGGATACATGTGTTTGGAACTCTAAATCAAACACGGTTTGTGCTAGCTCTTTGAAACTTGACACAATAAAGCAGTTTCAAGTTCTATCTCTATGGTTTGTTTGCTGTTGATGTAGCCCTAAGCAGAGACTGGCGAAAATCACTTTGATGGAAAGGGGTTGCCAAGCTTCCAAAAAACTACGAGTTGCCTAAAATCTCAGCAAACATTTTTTCACCCAATCTTGATGATTCTTTCAGGTAATGATCAGTACAGCAAAACAACTTGGCTCACCAAATTTCGTTCTTCTAGGTTAAACCGTTCGTTTGCAGTAACCGTTTTCATTTTTAGGTTTCACTCTGTTTTCTCCTATAGGGATACATGTATTTGGAACTCTAAATCAAACACGGTTTGTGCTAGCTCTTTGAAACTTGACACAATAAAGCAGTTTCAAGTTCTATCTCTATGGTTTGTTTCCTGTTGATGTAGCCCTAATCAGAGACTGGCGAAAATCACTTTGATGGAAAGGGGTTGCCAAGCTTCCAAAAAACTACGAGTTGCCTGAAATCTCAGCAAACATTTTTTCACCCAATCTTGATGATTCTTTCAGGTAATGATCAGTACACCAAAACCACTTGGCTAATCAAATTTCGTTCTTCTAGGTTAAACCGTTCGTTTGCAGTAACCGTTTTCATTTTTAGGTTTCACTCTTTTTCTTCTATAGGGATACATGTATTTGGAACTCTAAATGACAGACGGTGTGTACTAGCTCTTTGAAACTTGACACAATAAAGCAGTTTCAAGTTCTATCTCTATGGTTTGTTTGCGGTTGATGTAGCCCTAAGCAGAGACTGGCGACAATCACTTTGATGGAAAGGGGTTGCCAAGCTTTTAAAAAACTAGGAGTTTCCTGAAATCTCAGCAAACATTTTTTTAACCCAATCTTGATGATTCTTTTAGGTAATGATCAGTACACCAAAACCACTTGGCTCACCAAATTTCGTTCTTCTAGGTTAAACCGTTCCTTTGGAGTAACCGTTTTCATTTTTAGGTTTCACTCTGTTTTCTCCTATAGGGATACATGTATTTGCAACTCTAAATCAAACACGGTTTGTGCTAGCTCTTTGAAACTTGACACAATAAAGCAGTTTCAAGTTCTATCTCTATGGTTTGTTTGCTGTTGATGTAGCCCTAAGCAGAGACTGGCGAAAATCACTTTGATGGAAAGGGGTTGCCAAGCTTCCAAAAAACTACTAGTTGCCTGAAATCTGAGCAAACATTTTTTCACCATATCTTGATGATTCTTTCAGGTAATGATCAGTACACCAAAACCACTTGGCTCACCAAATTTCGTTCTTCTAGGTTAAACCGTTCGTTTGCAGTAACCGTTTTCATTTTTAGGTTTCACTCTGTTTTCTCCTATAGGGATACATGTATTTGGAACTCTAAATCAAACACGGTTTGTGCTAGCTCTTTGAAACTTGACACAATAAAGCAGTTTCAAGTTCTATCTCTATGGTTTGTTTGCTGTTGATGTAGCCCTAAGCAGAGACTGGCGAAAATCACTTTGATGGAAAGGGGTTGCCAAGCTTCCAAAAAACTACGAGTTGCCTGAAATCTCAGCAAACATTTTTTCACCCAATATTGATGATTCTTTTAGGTAATGATCAGTACACCAAAACCACTTGGCTCACCAAATTTCGTTCTTCTAGGTTAAACCGTTCGTTTGCAGTAACCGTTTTCATTTTTTGGTTTCACTCTGTTTTCTCCTATAGGTATACATGTATTTGGAACTCTAAATCAAACACGGTTTGTGCTAGCTCTTTCAAACTTGACACAATAAAGCAGTTTCAAGATCTTTCTCTATGGTTTGTTTGCTGTTGATGTAGCCCTAAGCAGAGACTGGCAAAAATCACTTTGATGAAAAGGGGTTGCCAAGCTTCTAAAAACTACGAGTTGCCTGAAATCTCAGCAAACATTTTTTCACCCAATCTTGATGATTCTTTCAGGTAATGATCAGTACACCAAAACCACTTGGCTCACCAAATATCGTTCTTCTAGGTTAAACCGTTCCTTTGCAGTAACCGTTTTCATTTTTAGGTTTCACTCTGTTTTCTGATGTAGGGATACATGTATTTGGAACTCTAAAAGAAAGACGGTTTGTGCTAGCTCTTTGAAACTTGACACAATAAAGCAGTTTCAAGTTCTATCTCTATGGTTTGTTTGCTGTTGATGTAGCCCTAAGCAGAGACTGGCGAAAATCACTTTGATTGAAAGGGGTTGCCAAGCTTCCAAAAAACTACGAGTTGCCTGAAATCTCAGCAAACATTTTTTCACCCAATCTTGATGATTCTTTCAGGTAATGATCAGTACACTAAAACCACTTGGCTCACCAAATTTCGTTCTTCTAGGTTAAACCGTTCGTTCGCAGTAACCGTTTTCATTTTTAGGTTTCACTCTGTTTTCTACTATAGGGATACATGTGTTTGGAACTCTAAATCAAACACGGTTTGTGCTAGCTCTTTGAAACTTGACACAATAAAGCAGTTTCAAGTTCTATCTCTATGGTTTGTTTGCTGTTGATGTAGCCCTAAGCAGAGACTGGCGACAATCACTTTGATGGAAAGGGGTTGCCAAGCTTCCAAAAAACTACGAGTTGCCTAAAATCTCAGCAAACATTTTTTCACCCAATCTTGATGATTCTTTCAGGTAATGATCAGTACAGCAAAACAACTTGGCTCACCAAATTTCGTTCTTCTAGGTTAAACCGTTCGTTTGCAGTAACCGTTTTCATTTTTAGGTTTCACTCTGTTTTCTCCTATAGGGATACATGTATTTGGAACTCTAAATCAAACACGGTTTGTGCTAGCTCTTTGAAACTTGACACAATAAAGCAGTTTCAAGTTCTATCTCTATGGTTTGTTTCCTGTTGATGTAGCCCTAATCAGAGACTGGCGAAAATCACTTTGATGGAAAGGGGTTGCCAAGCTTCCAAAAAACTACGAGTTGCCTGAAATCTCAGCAAACATTTTTTCACCCAATCTTGATGATTCTTTCAGGTAATGATCAGTACACCAAAACCACTTGGCTAATCAAATTTCGTTCTTCTAGGTTAAACCGTTCGTTTGCAGTAACCGTTTTCATTTTTAGGTTTCACTCTGTTTTCTTCTATAGGGATACATGTATTTGGAACTCTAAATGACAGACGGTGTGTACTAGCTCTTTGAAACTTGACACAATAAAGCAGTTTCAAGTTCTATCTCTATGGTTTGTTTGCGGTTGATGTAGCCCTAAGCAGAGACTGGCGACAATCACTTTGATGGAAAGGGGTTGCCAAGCTTTTAAAAAACTAGGAGTTTCCTGAAATCTCAGCAAACATTTTTTTAACCCAATCTTGATGATTCTTTTAGGTAATGATCAGTACACCAAAACCACTTGGCTCACCAAATTTCGTTCTTCTAGGTTAAACCGTTCCTTTGGAGTAACCGTTTTCATTTTTAGGTTTCACTCTGTTTTCTCCTATAGGGATACATGTATTTGCAACTCTAAATCAAACACGGTTTGTGCTAGCTCTTTGAAACTTGACACAATAAAGCAGTTTCAAGTTCTATCTCTATGGTTTGTTTGCTGTTGATGTAGCCCTAAGCAGAGACTGGCGAAAATCACTTTGATGGAAAGGGGTTGCCAAGCTTCCAAAAAACTACTAGTTGCCTGAAATCTGAGCAAACATTTTTTCACCATATCTTGATGATTCTTTCAGGTAATGATCAGTACACCAAAACCACTTGGCTCACCAAATTTCGTTCTTCTAGGTTAAACCGTTCGTTTGCAGTAACCGTTTTCATTTTTAGGTTTCACTCTGTTTTCTCCTATAGGGATACATGTATTTGGAACTCTAAATCAAACACGGTTTGTGCTAGCTCTTTGAAACTTGACACAATAAAGCAGTTTCAAGTTCTATCTCTATGGTTTGTTTGCTGTTGATGTAGCCCTAAGCAGAGACTGGCGAAAATCACTTTGATGGAAAGGGGTTGCCAAGCTTCCAAAAAACTACGAGTTGCCTGAAATCTCAGCAAACATTTTTTCACCCAATATTGATGATTCTTTTAGGTAATGATCAGTACACCAAAACCACTTGGCTCACCAAATTTCGTTCTTCTAGGTTAAACCGTTCGTTTGCAGTAACCGTTTTCATTTTTTGGTTTCACTCTGTTTTCTCCTATAGGTATACATGTATTTGGAACTCTAAATCAAACACGGTTTGTGCTAGCTCTTTCAAACTTGACACAATAAAGCAGTTTCAAGATCTTTCTCTATGGTTTGTTTGCTGTTGATGTAGCCCTAAGCAGAGACTGGCAAAAATCACTTTGATGAAAAGGGGTTGCCAAGCTTCTAAAAAACTACGAGTTGCCTGAAATCTCAGCAAACATTTTTTCACCCAATCTTGATGATTCTTTCAGGTAATGATCAGTACACCAAAACCACTTGGCTCACCAAATATCGTTCTTCTAGGTTAAACCGTTCCTTTGCAGTAACCGTTTTCATTTTTAGGTTTCACTCTGTTTTCTGATGTAGGGATACATGTATTTGGAACTCTAAAAGAAAGACGGTTTGTGCTAGCTCTTTGAAACTTGACACAATAAAGCAGTTTCAAGTTCTATCTCTATGGTTTGTTTGCTGTTGATGTAGCCCTAAGCAGAGACTGGCGAAAATCACTTTGATTGAAAGGGGTTGCCAAGCTTCCAAAAAACTACGAGTTGCCTGAAATCTCAGCAAACATTTTTTCACCCAATCTTGATGATTCTTTCAGGTAATGATCAGTACACTAAAACCACTTGGCTCACCAAATTTCGTTCTTCTAGGTTAAACTGTTCGTTCGCAGTAACCGTTTTCATTTTTAGGTTTCACTCTGTTTTCTCCTATAGGGATACATGTATTTGGAACTCTAAATCAAACACGGTTTGTGCTAGCTCTTTGAAACTTGACACAATAAAGCAGTTTCAAGTTCTATATCTCTATGGTTTGTTTGCTGTTGATGTAGCCCTAAGCAGAGACTGGCGAAAATCACTTTGATGGAAAGGGGTTGCCAAGCTTCCAAAAAACTACGAGTTGCCTGAAATCTCAGCAAACATTTTTTCACCCAATCTTGATGATTCTTTCAGGTAATGATCAGTACACGAAAACCACTTGGCTCACCAAATTTCGTTCTTCTAGGTTAAACCATTCGTTTGCAGTAACCATTTTCATTTTTAGGTTTCACTCTGTTTTCTCCTAAAGGGATACAAGTATTTGGAACTCTAAATCAAACACGGTTTGTGCTAGCTCTTTGAAACTTGACACAATAAAGCAGTTTCAAGTTCTATCTCTATGGTTTGTTTGCTGTTGATGTAGCCCTCAGGAGAGACTAGCGAAAATCACTTTAATGGAAAGGGATTTCCAAGCTTGCAAAAAACTACGAGTTGCCTGAAATTTCAGCAAAAATTTTTTCACCCAATCTTGATGATTCTTCAGGTAATGATCAATACACCAAAACTAATTGGCTCACCAAATTTCGTTCTTCTAGGTTAAACCCTTCGTTCGCAGTAACCGTTTTCATTTTTAGGTTTCACTCTGTTTTCTCCTATAGGGATACATGTATTTGGAACTCTAAATCAAACACGGTTTTTGCTAGCTCTTTGAAACCTTACACAATAAAGCAGTTTCAAGTTCTATCTCTATGGTTTGTTTGCTGTTGATGTAGCCCTAAGCAGAGACTGGCGAAAATCACTTTGATGGAAAGGGGTTGCCAAGCTTCCAAAAAACTACGAGTTGCCTGAAATCTCAGCCAACATTTTTTCACCCAATCTTGATGATTCTTTCAGGTAATGATCAGTACACCAAAACCACTTGGCTCACCAAATTTCGTTCTTCTAGGTTAAACCGTTCGTTTGCAGTAACCGTTTTCATTTTTAGGTTTCACTCTGTTTTCTCCTATAGGGATACATGTATTTGGAACTCTAAATAAAACACGGTTTGTGCTAGGTCTTTGAAACTTGACACAATAAAGCAGTTTCAAGTACTATCTCTATGGTTTTTTGCTGTTGATGTAGCCCTAAGCAGAGACTGGCAAAAATCACTTTGATGGAAAGGTGTTGCCAAGCTTCCAAAAAACTACGAGTTGCCTGAAATCTCAGCAAACATTTTTTCCACATATCTTGATGATTCTTTCAGGTAATGATCAGTACACCAAAACCACTTGGCTCACCAAATTTCGTTCTTCTAAGTTAAACCGTTTGTTTGCAGTAACCGTTTACATTTTTAGGTTTCACTCTGTTTTCTCTTATAGGGATACATGTATTTGGAACTCTAAATCAAACACGGTTTGTGCTAGTTCTTTGAAACATGACACAATAAAGCAGTTTCAAGTTCTATCTCTATTGTTTATTTGCTGTTGATGTAGCCCTAAGCAGAGACTGGCGAAAATCACTTTGATGGAAAGGGTTTGCCAATGTTGCAAAAAACTACGAGTTGCCTGAAATCTCAGCAAACATTTTTTCACCCAATCTTGATGATTCTTTCAGGTAATGATCAGTACACCAAAACCACTTGGCTCACCAAATTTCGTTCTTCTAGGTTAAACCGTTCGTTTGCAGTAACCGTTTTCATTTTTAGGTTTCACTCTGTTTTCTCCTGTAGGGATACATGTATTTGGAACTCTAAATCAAACACGGTTTGTCCTAGCTCTTTGAAACTTGACACAATAAAGCAGTTTCAAGTTCTATCTCTATGGTTTCTTTGCTGTTGATGTAGCCCTAAGCAGAGACTGGCGAAAACCACTTTGATAAAAAAAGGTTGCCAAGCTTCCAAAAAACTACGAGTTGCCTGAAATCTCAGCAAACATTTTTTCACCCAATCTTGATGATTCTTTCAGGTAATGATCAGTACACCAAAACCACTTGGCTCAACAAATTTCTTTCTTCTAGGTTAAACCGTTCGTTTGCAGTAACCGTTTTCATTGTTAGGTTTCACTCTGTTTTCTCCTATAAGGATACATGTATTTGGAACTCTAAATGAAAGACGGTTTGTACTAGCTCTTTGAAACTTCACACAATTAAGCTATTTCAAGTTCTATCTCTATGGTTTTTGCTGTTGATTTTACCCTAAGCAGAGACTGGCGAAAATCACTTTAATGGAAAGGGGTTGCCAAGCTTCCAAAAAACTTCGAGTTGCCTGAAATCTCAGCAAACATTTTTTCACCCAATCTTGATGATTCTTTCAGGTAATGATCAGTACACCAAAACCACTTGTCTCACCAAATTTCGATCTTCTAAGTTAAACCGTTCGTTTGCAGTAACCGTTTTCATTTTTAGGTTTCACTCTGTTTTCTCCTATAGGGATACATGTATTTGGAACTCTAAATGAAAGACGGTTTGTGCTAGCTCTTTGAAACTTGACACAATAAAGCAGTTTCAAGAACTATCTCTATGATTTGTTTGCTGTTGATGTAGCCCTAAGCAGAGACTGGCGAAAATCACGTTGATGGAAAGGGGTTGCCAAGCTTCCAAAAAACTATGAGTTGTCTGAAATCTCAGCAAACATTTTTTCACCCAATCTTGATGATTCTTTCAGGTAATGATCAGTACACCAAAACCACTTGGCTCACCAAATTTCGTTCTTCTAGGTTAAACCGTTCTTTTGCAGTAACCGTTTTAATTTTTAGGTTTCACTCTGTTTTCTCCTATAGGGATACATGTATTTGGAACTCTAAATCAAACACGGTTTGTGCTAGCTCTTTGAAACTTGACACAATAAAGCAGTTTCAAGTTCTATCTCTATGGTTTGTTTGCTATTGATGTAGCCCTAAGCAGAGACTTGCGAAAATCACTTTGATTGAAAGGGGTTGCCAAGCTTCCAAAAAACTACGAGTTGCCTGTAATCTCAGCAAACATTTTTTCACCCAATCTTGATGATTCTTTCAGGTAATGATCAGTACACCAAAACCACTTGGCTCACCAAATTTCGTTCTTCTATGTTAAACCGTTCGTTTGCAGTAACCGTTTTCATTTTTAGGTTTCACTCTGTTTTCTCCTATAGGGATACATGTATTTGGAACTCTAAATCAAACACGGTTTGTGCTAGCTCTTTGAAACTTGACACAATAAAGCACTTTCAAGTTCTATCTCTATGGTTTGTTTGCTGTTGATGTAGCCCTAAGCAGAGATAGGCGAAAATCACTTTGATGGAAAGGGGTTGCCAAATCTCCAAAAAACTACGAGTTGCCTGAAATCTCAGCAAACATTTTTTTACCCAATCTTGATGATTCTTTCAGGTAATGATCAGTACACGAAAACCACTTGGCTCACTAAATTTCGTTCTTCTAGGTTAAACCGTTATTTTGCAGTAACCATTTTCATTTTTAGGTTTCACTCTGTTTTCTCCTATAAAGATACATGCATTTGGAACTCTAAATCAAACACGGTTTGTGCTAGCTCTTTGAAACTTGACACAAGAAAGCAGTTTCAAGTTCTATCTCTATGGTTTGTTGGCTGTTGATGTAGCCCTAAACAGAGACTGGCGAAAATCACTTTGATGGAAAGGGGTTGCCAAGCTTCCAAAAAACTACGAGTTGCCTGAAATCTTAGCAAAAAGTTTTTCACCCAATCTTGATGATTCTTTCAGGTAATGATCAGTACACCAAAACCACTGGGCTCACCAAATTTCGTTCTTCTAGGTTAAACCGTTCGTTTGCAGTAACCATTTTCATTTTTAGGTTTCACTCTGTATTCTCCTATACGTATACATGTATTTGGAACTCTAAATTAAACACGGTTTGTGCTAGCTCTTTGAAACTTGACACAATAAAGCAGTTTCAAGTTCTATCTCTATGGTTTGTTTGCTGTTGATGTAGCCCTAAGCAGAGAGTGGCGAAAATCACTTTGATGGAAAGGGGTTGCCAAGCTTCCAAAAAACTACGAGTTGCCTGAAATCTCAGCAAACATTTTTTCACCCAATCTTGATGATTCTTTCAGGTAATGATCAGTACACCAAAACCACTTGGCTCACCAAATTTCGTTCTTCTAGGTTAAACCGTTCGTTCGCAGTAAAGGTTTTCATTTTTAGGTTTCACTCTGTTTTCTCCTATAGGGATACATGTATTTGGAACTCTAAATGAAAGACGGTTTGTACTAGCTCTTTGAAACTTGACACAATAAAGCAGTTTCAAGTTCTATCTCTATGGTTTGTTTGCTGTTGATGTAGCCCTAAGCAGAGACTGGCTAAAATCACTTTGATGCAAAGGGGTTGCCAAGCTTCCAAAAAACTACGAGTTGCCTGAAATCTCAGCAAACATTTTTTCACCCAATCTTGATGATTCTTTCAGGTAAAGATCAGTACACCAAAACCACTTGGCTCACCACATTTCATTCTTCTAGGTTAAACCGTTCGTTTGCAGTAACCGTTTTCATTTTTAGGTTTCACTCTGTTTTCTCCTATAGGGATACATGTATTTGGAAATCTAAATGAAAGACGGTTTGTGCTAGCTCTTTGAAACTTGACACAATAATGCAGTTTTTAGTACTTTCTATGATTTGTTTGCTGTTGATGTAGCCCTAAGCAGAGACTGGCGAAAATCACTTTGATGGAAAGGGGTTGCCAAGCTTCTAAAAAACTACGAGTTTCCTGAAATCTCAGCAAACATTTTTTCACCCAATCTTTATGATTCTTTCAGGTAATGATCAGTACACAAAAACCACTTGGCTCACCAAATTTCGTTCTTCTAGGTTAAACCGTTCGTTTGCAGTAACCGTTTTCATTTTTAGGTTTCACTCTGTTTTCTCCTATAGGGATACATGTATTTGGAACTCTAAATCAAACACGGTTTTTGCTAGCTCTTTGAAACTTGACACAATAAAGCAGTTATAAGTTCTATCTCTATGGTTTGTTTGCTGTTGATGTAGCCCTAAGCAGAGACTGGCGAAAATCACTTTGATGGAAAGGGGTTGCCAAGCTTCCAAGAAACTACGAGTTGCCTGAAATCTCAGCAAACATTTTTTCACCCAATCTTGATGATTCTTTCAGGTAATGATCTGTACACCAAAACCACTTGGCTCACCAAATTTCGTTCTTCTAGGTTAAACCGTACGTTCGCAGTAACCATTTTATTTTTAGGTTTCACTCTGTTTTCTCCTATAGGTATACATGTATTTGGAACTCTAAATCAAACACGGTTTGTGCTAGCTCTTTGAAACTTGACACAATAAAGCAGTTTCAAGTTCTATCTCTATGGTTTGTTTGCTGTTGATGTAGCCCTAAGCAGAGACTGGCGAAAATCACTTTGATGGAAAGGGGTTGCCAAGCTTCCAAAAAACGACGAGTTGCCTGAAATCTCAGCAAACATTTTTTCACCCAATCTTGATGATTCTTTCAGGTAATGATCAGTACACCAAAACCACTTGGCTCACCGAATTTTGTTCTTCTAGGTTAAACCGTTTGTTTGCAGTAACCGTTTACATTTTTAGGTTTCACTCTGTTTTCTCCTATAGGTATACATGTATTTGGAACTCTAAATCAAACACGGTTTGTGCTAGCTCTTTGAAACTTGACACAATAAAGCAGTTTCAAGTTCTATCTCTATGGTTTGTTTGCTGTTGATGTAGCCCTAAGCAGAGACTGGCGAAAATCACTTTGATGGAAAGGGGTTGCCAAGCTTCCAAAAAACGACGAGTTGCCTGAAATCTCAGCAAACATTTTTTCACCCAATCTTGATGATTCTTTCAGGTAATGATCAGTACACCAAAACCACTTGGCTCACCGAATTTCGTTCTTCTAGGTTAAACCGTTCGTTTGCAGTAACCGTTTTTATTTTTAGGTTTCACTCTGTTTTCTCCTATAGGGATACATGTATTTGGAACTCTAAATGAACGACGGTTTGTGCTAGCTCTTTGAAACTTGACACAATAAAGCAGTTTCAAGTTCTATCTCTATGGTTTGTTTGCTGTTGATGTAGCCCTAAGCAGAGACTGGCGAAAATCACTTTGATGGAAAGCGGTTGCCAAGCTTCCAAAAAACTACGAGTTGCCTGAAATCTCAGCAAACATTTTTTCACCCAATCTTGATGATTCTTTCAGGTAATGATCAGTACACCAAAACCACTTGGCTCACCAAATTTCGTTCTTCTAGGTTAAACCGTTAGTTTGCAGTAACCGTTTTCATTTTTAGGTTTCACTCTGTTTTCTCCTATAGGGATACATGTATTTGGAACTCTAAATGAAAGACGGTTTGTGCTAGCTCTTTCAAACTTAACACAATAAAGCAGTTTCAAGTTCTATCTCTATGGTTTGTTTGCTGTTGATGTAGCCCTAAGCAGAGACTGGCGAAAATCACTTTGATGGAAAGGGGTTGCCAAGCTTCCAAAAAACTACGAGTTGCCTGAAATCTCAGCAAACATCTTTTCACCATATCTTGATGATTCTTTCAGGTAATGATCAGTACACCAAAACCACTTGGCTCACCAAATTTCGTTCTTCTAGGTTAAACCGTTCATTTGCAGTAAACGTTTTCATTTTTAGGTTTCACTCTGTTTTCTCCTATAGGGATACATGTATTTGGAACTCTAAATGAAAGACGGTTTGTGCTAGCTCTTTGAAACTTGACACAATAAAGCAGTTTCAAGTTCTATCTCTATGGTTTGTTTGCTGTTGATGTAGCCCTAAGCAGAGACTGGCGAAAATCATTTTGATGGAAAGGGGTTGCCAAGCTTCCAAAAAAATTCGAGTTGCCTGAAATCTCAGCAAACATTTTTTCACCCAATTTTGATGATTCTTTCAGGTAATGATCAGTAAAACAAAACCACTTGGCTCACCAAATTTCATTCTTCTAGGTTAAACTGTTCGTTTGCAGTAACCGTTTTCATTTTTAGGTTTCACTCTGTTTTCTCCTATAAAGATACATGCATTTGGAACTCTAAATCAAACACGGTTTGTGCTAGCTCTTTCAAACTTGATACAATAAAGCAGGTTCAAGTTCTATCTCTATGGTTTGTTTGCTGTTGATGTAGCCCTAAGCAGAGACTGGCGAAAATCACTTTGATGGAAAGGGGTTGCCAAGCTTCCAAAAAACTACGAGTTTCCTGAAATCTCAGCAAATATTTTTTCACCCAATCTTGATGATTCTTTCAGGTAATGATCAGTACACCAAAACCACTTGGATCACCAAATTTCGTTCTCCTAGGTTAAACCGTTCGTTTGCAGTAACCGTTTTCATTTTTAGGTTTCACTCTGTATTCTCCTATAGGGATACATGTATTTGGAACTCTAAATGAAAGACGGTTTGTGCTAGCTCTTTCAAACTTGACACAATAAAGCAGTTTAAAGTTCTATCTCTATGGTTTTTTTGCTGTTGATGTAGCCCTAAGCAGAGACTGGCGATAATCATTTTGATGGAAAGGGGTTGCCAAGCTTCCAAAAAACTACGAGTTTCCTGAAATCTCAGCAAACATATTTTCACCCAATCTTGATGATTCTTTCAGGTAATGATCAGTATACCAAAACCACTTGGCTCACCAAATTTCGTTCTTCTAGGTTAAACCGTTCGTTTGCAGTAACCGTTTTCATTTTTAGGTTTCACTCTGTTTTCTCCTATAGGGATACATGTATTTGGAACTCTAAATGAAAGACAGTTTGTGCTAGCTCTTTGAAACTTGACACAATAAAGCAGTTTCAAGTTCTATCTCTATGGTTTGTTTGCTGTTGATGTAGCCCTAAGCAGAGACTGGCGAAAATCACTTTGATAGAAAGGGGTTGCCAAGTTTCCAAAAAACTACGAGTTGCCTGAAATCTCAGCAAACATTTTTTCACCCAATCTTGATGATTCTTTCAGGTAATGATCAGTACACCAAAACCACTTGGCTCACCAAATTTCGTTCTTCTAGGTTAAACCGTTCGTTTGCAGTAACCGTTTTCATTTTTAGGTTTCACTCTGTTTTCTCCTATAGGGATACATGTATTTGGAACTCTAAATGACAGACGGTTTGTACTAGCTCTATGAAACTTGACACAATAAAGCAGTTTCAAGTTCTATATCTATGGTTTGTTTGCTGTTGATGTAGCCCTAAGCAGAGACTGGCGAAAATCACTTTGATGAAAAGGGGTTGCCAAGCTTTTAAAAAACTACAAGTTGCCTGAAATCTCAGCAAACATTTTTTCACCCAATCTTGATGATTCTTTCAGGTAATGATCAATACACCAAAACCACTTTGCTCACCAAATTTCGTTCTTCTAGGTTAAACCGTTCGTTTGCAGTAACCGTTTTTATTTTTAGGTTTCACTCTGTTTTCTCCTATAGGGATACATGTATTTGGAAATCTGAATCAAACACGGTTTGTGCTAGCTCTTTGAAACTTGACACAATAAAGCAGTTTCAAGTTCTATCTCTATGGTTTGTTTGCTGTTGATGTAGCCCTAAGCAGAGACTGGCGAAAATCACTTTGATGGAAAGGGGTTGCCAAGCTTCCAAAAAACTACGAGTTGCCTGAAATCTCAGCAAACATCTTTTCACCATATCTTGATGATTCTTTCAGGAAATGATCAGTACACCAAAACCACTTGGCTCACCAAATTTCGTTCTTCTAGGTTAAACCGTTTGTTTGCAGTAACCGTTAAATTTTTAGGTTTCACTCTGTTTTCTCCTATAGGGATACATGTATTTGGAACTCTAAATGAAAGACGGTTTGTGCTAGCTCTTTGAAACTTGACACAATAACGCAGTTTCAAGTTCTATCTCTATGGTTTATTTGCTGTTGATGTAGCCCTAAGCTGAGACTGGCGAAAATAACTTTGATGGAAAGCGGTTGCCAAGCTTCCAAAAAACTACGAGTTGCCTGAAATCTTAGCAAACATTTTTTCACCCAATCTCGATGATTCTTTCAGGTAATGATCAGTACACCAAAACCACTTTGCTCACCAAATTTCGTTCTTCTAGGTTAAACCGTTCGTTTGCAGTAACCGTTTTCATTTTTAGGTTTCACTCTGTTTTCTCCTATAGGGATACATGTATTTGGAACTCTAAATGAAAGACGGTTTGTGCTAGCTCTTTGAAACTTGACACAATAAAGCAGTTTCAAGTTCTATCTCTATGGTTTGTTTGCTGTTGATGTAGCCCTAAGCAGAGACTGGCGAAAATCATTTTGATGGAAAGGGGTTGCCAAGCTTCCAAAAAAATTCGAGTTGCCTGAAATCTCAGCAAACATTTTTTCACCCAATTTTGATGATTCTTTCAGGAAATGATCAGTAAAACAAAACCACTTGGCTCACCAAATTTCGTTCTTCTAGGTTAAACCGTTCGTTTGCAGTAACCGTTTTCATTTTTAGGTTTCACTCTGTTTTCTCCTATAGGGATACATGTATTTAACTCTAAATCAAACACGGTTTGTGCTAGCTCTTTCAACTTGACACAGTAAAGCAGGTTCAAGTTCTATCTCTATGGTTTGTTTGCTGTTGATGTAGCCCTAAGCAGAGACTGGCGAAAATCACTTTGATGGAAAGGGGTTGCCAAGCTTCCAAAAAACTACGAGTTTCCTGAAATCTCAGAAAATATTTTTTAACCCAATCTTGATGATTCTTTCAGGTAATTATCAGTATACCAAAACCACTTGGCTCACCAAATTTCGTTCTCCTAGGTTAAACCGTTCGTTTGCAGTAACCGTTTACATTTTTAGGTTTCACTCTGTATTCTCCTATAGGGATACATGTATTTGGAACTCTAAATGAAAGACGGTTTGTGCTAGCTCTTTGAACTTGACACAATAAAGCAGTTTCAAGTTCTATCTCTATGGTTTGTTTGCTGTTGATGTAGCCCTAAGCAGAGACTGGCGAAAATCACTTTGATGGAAAGGGGTTGCCAAGCTTCCAAAAAACTACGAGTTGCCTGAAATCTCAGCAAACATTTTTTCACCCAATCTTGATGATTCTTTCAGGTAATGATCAGTACACCAAAACCACTTGGCTCACCAAATTTCGTTCTTCTAGGTTAAACCGTTCGTTTGCAGTAACCGTTTTCATTTTTAGGTTTCACTCTGTTTTCTCCTAAAGGGATACATTGTATTTGGAACTCTAAATGAAAGACGGTTTGTGCTAGCTCTTTGAATCTTGACACAATAAAGCAGTTTCAAGTTCTATCTCTATGGTTTGTTTGCTGTTGATGTAGCCCTAAGCAGAGACTGGCGAAAATCACTTTGAGGGAAAGGGGTTGCCAAGCTTTTAAAAAACTACGAGTTGCCTGAAATCTCAGCAAACATTTTTTTACCCAATCTTGATGATTCTTTCAGGTAATGATCAGTACACCAAAACCACTTGGCTCACCAAATTTGGTTCTTCTAGGTTAAACCGTTCGTTTGCAGTAACCGTTTTCATTTTTAGGTTTCACTCTGTTTTCTCTATAGGGATACATGTATTTGGAACTCTAAATCAAACACGGTTTGTGCTAGCTCTTTCAAACTTGACACAATAAAGCAGGTTCAAGTTCTATCTCTATGGTTTGTTTGCTGTTGATGTAGCCCTAAGCAGAGACTGGCGAAAATCACTTTGATGGAAAGGGGTTGCCAAGCTTCCAAAAAACTACGAGTTTCCTGAAATCTCAGCAAATATTTTTTCACCAATCTTGATGATTCTTTCAGGTAATGATCAGTACACCAAAACCACTTGGATCACCAAATTTCGTTCTCCTAGGTTAAACCGTTCGTTTGCAGTAACCGTTTTCATTTTTAGGTTTCACTCTGTATTCTCCTATAGGGATACATGTATTTGGAACTCTAAATGAAAGACGGTTTGTGCTAGCTCTTTCAAACTTGACACAATAAAGCAGTTTAAAGTTCTATCTCTATGGTTTTTTGCTGTTGATTTAGCCCTAAGCAGAGACTGGCGATAATCATTTTGATGGAAAGGGGTTGCCAAGCTTCCAAAAAACTACGAGTTTCCTGAAATCTCAGCAAACATATTTTCACCCAATCTTGATGATTCTTTCAGGTAATGATCAGTACACCAAAACCACTTGGCTCACCAAATTTCGTTCTTCTAGGTTAAACCGTTCGTTTGCAGTAACCGTTTTCATTTTTAGGTTTCACTCTGTTTTCTCCTATAGGGATACATGTATTTGGAACTCTAAATGAAAGACGGTTTGTGCTAGCTCTTTGAAACTTGACACAATAAAGCAGTTTCAAGTTCTATCTCTATGGTTTGTTTGCTGTTGATGTAGCCCTAAGCAGAGACTGGCGAAAATCACTTTGATGGAAAGGGGTTGCCAAGTTTCCAAAAAACTACGAGTTGCCTGAAATCTCAGCAAACATTTTTTCACCCAATCTTGATGATTCTTTCAGGTAATGATCAGTACACCAAAACCACTTGGCTCACCAAATTTCGTTCTTCTAGGTTAAACCGTTCGTTTGCAGTAACCGTTTTCATTTTTAGGTTTCACTCTGTTTTCTCCTATAGGGATACATGTATTTGGAACTCTAAATGACAGACGGTTTGTACTAGCTCTATGAAACTTGACACAATAAAGCAGTTTCAAGTTCTATATCTATGGTTTGTTTGCTGTTGATGTAGCCCTAAGCAGAGACTGGCGAAAATCATTTTGATGAAAAGGGGTTGCCAAGCTTTTAAAAAACTACAAGTTGCCTGTAATCTCAGCAAACATTTTTTCACCCAATCTTGATGATTCTTTCAGGTAATGATCAATACACCAAAACCACTTTGCTCACCAAATTTCGTTCTTCTAGGTTAAACCGTTCGTTTGCAGTAACCGTTTTTATTTTTAGGTTTCACTCTGTTTTCTCCTATAGGGATACATGTATTTGGAAATCTGAATCAAACACGGTTTGTGCTAGCTCTTTGAAACTTGACACAATAAAGCAGTTTCAAGTTCTATCTCTATGGTTTGTTTGCTGTTGATGTAGCCCTAAGCAGAGACTGGCGAAAATCACTTTGATGGAAAGGGGTTGCCAAGCTTCCAAAAAACTACGAGTTGCCTGAAATCTCAGCAAACATCTTTTCACCATATCTTGATGATTCTTTCAGGAAATGATCAGTACACCAAAACCACTTGGCTCACCAAATTTCGTTCTTCTAGGTTAACCGTTTGTTTGCAGTAACCGTTTACATTTTTAGGTTTCACTCTGTTTTCTCCTATAGGGATACATGTATTTGGAACTCTAAATGAAAGACGGTTTGTGCTAGCTCTTTGAAACTTGACACAATAACGCAGTTTCAAGTTCTATCTCTATGGTTTATTTGCTGTTGATGTAGCCCTAAGCTGAGACTGGCGAAAATAACTTTGATGGAAAGCGGTTGCCAAGCTTCCAAAAAACTACGAGTTGCCTGAAATCTCAGCAAACATTTTTCACCCAATCTTGATGATTCTTTCAGGTAATGATCAGTACACCAAAAACCAATTTGCTCAACAAATTTCGTTCTTCTAGGTTAAACCGTTCGTTTGCAGTAACCGTTTTCATTTTTAGAGTTTCACTCTGTTT
>NW_027522731.1:0-82709 GCF_052094955.1 Ictidomys tridecemlineatus
ACTGTGAAAGATGATGTATTAAGAACTGTGTAATGTTTTGAACGACCAACAATAAAAAAAAAAGTAAAAAAAAAAAAGATCCTTCTGCAAACTAGTTTTCAAACTCTGCTCTCTATAACATTCCTTCTCCACCCGAGTCTCCAACCTCTGCTCTCTGCAACAGGCCTTCTGCTCCCAGTCTCCGAGATCTGTTCTCTTTAAAAGTCCTTCTGTTTCGCAGTCTCCAACCTCTGCTCTTTGTAAAGGTCCTTCTACACCCCAGTCTCGAACCTCTGCTTTCTGTATCAGTCTGCCTGAACCCCAGTCTCCAGAATCTGTTCTCTGTATCTATCTTTTGCACCTCAGTCTTCAACCTATGCTCTATGTAAGAGTCCTTCTGCACTCCAGTCTCCAACCTCTGCTCTAGGTAACATTCCTATATCGCAGTCTCCTAACTCTGCTCTCTGTAAGGGTCCTTCAGCACCTTAATGTCCAAACTCTGCTTCCTGTAACAGTTTTTCTGCACCTGAGTCTCCAAACTCTGCTCTCTGTAACAGTCCTTCTACACCCCAGTCTCCAATCACTGCTCGCTGTAAAAGTCCACCTGTACCTCTGTCTGAAACCTCTGCTCTCCACGATTCTTCTCCACCCCAGTCTCCAACCACTGCTCTCTGTAACAGACCACCTGCACCTTAGTCTCCAACATCTGCTCTCTGTAAGTTCTTTCAGCAAACCAGTCTCCAAACTCTGCTCTCTGTAACAGTTTTTCTGCACCCCAATCTCCAACCTCTCCTCTCTGTAACAGGCCTTCTGCACTCCAGTCTGGAAACTCTGCTCTCTCTAGCAGGCCTTCTGCATCCCACTCTCCATTCTCTGCTCTCTGCATTGATCCTTCTGCACCCCAGTCTTTAAACTTGCTCTCTACAATGATCCTACTGCACCCCAGTCTCCAACCTCTGATCTCTGCAGCAGTCCTTCTGCACCTCAGTCTGTAAATTCTGCTCTCTGTAAGATCCTTCTGCAACCCTTTCTCCAACCTCTGCTCTCTGTAACAGTCCTTCTGCACCCCAGTCTCCAACCTCTGCTCTCCGCAAGAGTCATTCTGCACCCCAGTCTCCAAACTCTGCTCTCTACAAAAGTCCTTCTGCACCCTAGTTACCAACATCTGCTCTCTGCTACAGTACTTCTGCAGCCCAGTCTTCAACCACTGCTCTCTGTAAAAGTCCTCCTGTACTGCAGTATCCAACCTCTGCTCTCTGTAACGGTCTTTCTGCACTTCTGACTCCAATGGCTGCTTTCTGTATCAGTCCTTCTGCAACCCAGTTTCCAACCTCTTCTCTCTGTAAGAGTTTTTCTGAACTTTAGTCTTCAACCTCTGCCCTCTGTTTGATCCTTATGCAACCCAAACTTTAAACTCTGCACTCTGTAACAGGCCTTCTGCACAACACTCTCAAACCTCTGCTCTCTGTAACAGTCCTTCTGCACCCCAGTCTCCAAACTCTGCTCTCTGTCACAGTCCTTCTGCACCTCATTCTCCAACCTATTCTCTCTGCAGCAGTTTTTTTGCTCCCCAGTCTCTGAGATCTGTTCTCTGTAAAAGTCCTTCTGTACCGAAGTGTCCAAACTCTGCTGTCTGTTTCGGTTCTTCTACACCCCTGTCTCCAACCTCTGCTTTCTGTATCAGCCTGTCTGAACCCCAGACTCCAATGTCTGTTCTCTGTATCCATCCTTCTGCACCTCAGTCTCAACCTTGTGCTCTCTGTAAGAGTCCTTCTGCATCCCAGTCTCCAACCTCTGCTCTCGCTAACAGTCCTCCTGCACCTCAGTCTAAAACCTCTGCTCACTGCATGATCCTTCTGCACCCCAGTCTCCAACCCCTGCTCTCTGTAACAGTACACCTGCACCTCAGTATCCAAACTATGCTCTCTGTAAGTTCTTCAGGAACCCAGTCTCCAAACTCTGCTCTCTATAACAGGCCTTCTGCATGCCAGTCTTTAAACTCTTCACCTGTAGCAGGCCTTCTGCACCACAGTCTCCAAAATCTGCACTGTGCAACGATCCTTCTGCACGCCAGTCTCCAACCTCTGCTTTCTGAAATGATCCTACTGCACCCCAGTCTACTACCTCTCATCTCCTTAAGAGTCCTTCTGCACCTCAGTCTCCAAATTTTGTTCTCTGTAAGATCCTTCTTCACCCCAGTATCCAACCTCTGCTCTCTACAACAGTCCTTCTGCATCCAAGTCTCCAACCTCTCCTCTCAGTAACAGGACTTCAGCACCTCAGTCTCCAACCTCTGCTCTTTGCAACAGTCCTTCTGCACCCCAGTCTCCAAACTCTGCTCTCTAAAACAGTCCTTCTGCAGCCCATTCTCCAAGTTCTGCTCTCTGCAACAGTCCTTCTGCATGCCAGTCTCCATCCTAAACTCTCTGCAACAGTTCTTCTGCACCCCAGTCTCCAACCTCTACTCTCTATAACAGTCGTTCTGCACTTCAGTCTCCAACCTCTGCTCTCTTTAGGATCCTTCTAAAACCCAGTCTCAAAACTCTGCTCTCTGTAACAGTCCTTCTGCACACCAGTCTCCTACCTCTGATTTCGGCAACCATGCTTCTTAATCCTAGTCTCTAACCTCTGCTCTCTGCAACAGTCCTTCTGCACCCCAGTCTCCAACAACTGCTCTCTGCAACAGTCCTTCTCCACCTCATTCTGAAAACTCTGCTGTCTTCAACAAACTTTCTGCACCCCAGTCTCCTACCTCTGCTGCCTGTAACAGTCCTTCTGCACCTCATTCTTCCAACACTGCTCTCTGTAAAATACTTCTGCAACCCAGTCTTTAAACTCTGCACTATGTAACCCTCCTTCTGCACAACAGTCTACAACCTCTTCTCTTTGTAACAGGATTTCTGCAACCCAGTCTCAAAAATCTGCTCTCTGTAACAGGCGTTCTGCACCTGAGTCTCCAAAATCTATTCTCTGCAACAATTCTTCTGAATACCAGTCTTCAACCTCTTCTCTCTGCAACAGTCCTTTTGCACCACAGTCTCCAACCTCTGCGCTCTGTAAGATCCATCTGAACCCCACTCTCCAAACTCTGATCTCTGTAACAGTCCTTCTGCACCCCAGTCTCCATCCTCTACTCTCTGTTACAGTCCTTCTGAACCTCAATCTCCAAACTCTGCTCTCTTCAACAGTCCTTCTGCAACACATTCTCCAAACTCTGCTCTCTGCAGCAGTCCTTCTGCACCCCAGTCTCCAACATCTTCTCTCTACAACAGTACTTCTACACTGCAGTTTCCAAAATCTGCTTCCTGCAATGATTCTTCTGGACTCCAGTCTTCAACGTCTGCTCTCTGCAGAGTCCTTCTGCACCAGAGTCACCAACCTCTGATATCTGTAACAATCCTTCTGCACCTCAGTCTCCAAACTCTGTTCTCTGCAAGGGTCCTTCTGCAAATCAGTCTCCAAACTCTACTCTCTGTAACAGTCCTTCTGAACCTCAGTCTGCAACCTCTGTTCTCTCTAAGATTCTCCTGCAACCCAGTCTCCAAACTCTGCTCTCTGTAACAGTGCTTCTGCACACCAGTCTCGAACCTCTGCTCTCTGCAACGATCTTTCTTCACCAAAGTCTCCAACCTATGCTGTCTGCAACAGTACTCTGCACACCAGTCTCCAACATCTGCTCTCATCAACAGTCCTTCTGCCCCTCAGTCTTAAAACTCTGCTCTCTGCAAAGACCCTTCTACACCCAATCTCCTTTTTCACCCCAGTCATCAAACTCTGCTCTCTCTAACAGTCCTTCTTAACCCCAGTCTCCAATATCTGCTCTCTGCAACAGTACTTCTCCACCCCAGTCTCCAAACTCTGCTCTCTGCAACGATCCTTCTGGACCCCAGTCTCCAACCTCTGCTGTCTGGAAGAGTCCGTCTAAACCACAGTCTCCAACCTCTGCTCTCTGTAAGATCCTTCTGCACTCCAGTTTCCAAACTCTGCTCTCTCTAACATTCCTTCTCCAAACCAGTCTTTAACCTATGCTTTCTGCAAGTGTCCCGCAGCACCCCAGTCTCCAACCTCTGTCCACTGCTAAAGTTCTTCTGCTCCCCAGTCTCCAACATCTGCTCTCTGTAACAGTCCTTCGGCAAAACAGTATCAAAACTCTGCTCTCTGTATCTATCCTTCTACACCTCAGTCTCCAATCTGTGCTCTCTGTAACATTTCTTCTACACCCCAGTCTCCAACCTCTGCTCTCTGTAACAGTTTTTCTATACTGCATTCTCCAAACTATGGTCTTTGTAACGGTCCTTCTGCACCCCAATTTCCAACCTTTGTTTTCTGTAACACTCCTTCTGCACCTCAGTCTCCAAACTCTGCTCTTTCTAACAGTACTTCTACACCTCAGTCTCCAACCTCTGCTCTCTGTAACAATCCTTCGGCACCTCAGTCTGACACCTCTCCTCTCTGCATGGTCTTTCTGCACCTCCGTCTCCAACCACTGCTCTCTGTAACAGTCCACCTGCACCTCAGTCACCAACCTCTTCTCTTCGTAAGATCCTTCAGCAACCCAGTCTCCAAACTCTGCTCTCTATAACAGTCCTTCTGAACCCCAGTCTTTATCCTCTCCTCTCCTCTCTGTAACAGGCCTTCTGGACATCAGTCTCCCAACTCTTCACTCTGTAGCAGGCCTTCTGCACCCAAGTTTCCATAATGTGCTCTCTGCAACGATCTTTCTGCACCCCAGTTTCCAACATCTGATCTCTGGAACAGTCCATCTGCACCTCAGTCTCCAAATTCTGCTCTCTATAAGATGCTTCTGCACCCCTGTATCCAACCTCTGCTCTCTGTAATAGTCCTTCTGCACCCGAGTCTCCAACCTCTGCTCTCTGTAACAGGACTTACGAACCGGAGTCTCTAACCTCTGCTCTCTGCAACAGTCCTTTTCCACCCTAGTCTAAAAATTCTACTCTCTTCAACAGTCCTTCTGAACACTAGTTACCAACATCTGCTCTCTGCAACAGTCCTTCTGCACCTCAGTCTCGCAACTCTGCTCTCTGTAAGATCCTTCTGCAACCCAGTGGTTAAACTCTGCACTTTGTACCTGTCCATCTGCACAACAGTCTCCAACTTCTGCTCTCTGTAACAGGACTTCTGCAACCCAGTCTCCAAACTCTGCTCTCTGTAACAGGCTTTATTCACCCCAGTTTAAAACCTCTTCTCTCTACAACGATTCTTCTAAACCCCAGTCTCCAACATCTGCTTTCTGCAACAGTCGTTTTGAACGCCAGTCTCCAAAATCTGCTCTCTGTAATATACATCTGAACCGCAGTCTCCAACCTATGCTCTCTGTAACAGTCCTTCTGCACCCCAGTCTCTAAAATCTGCTCTCAGCAACATTCCTTCTGCAAGCCAGTCTTCAACATCTGCTCTCTGCAACACTCCTTCTGAACCCCAGTCTCCAAACTCCGCTATCTGCAAGGATCCTTCTGGACCCCAGACTTTAACCTCTGGTCTCAGCAACAGTCCTTCTGCTCCACAGTCTCCGACCTCTGCTCTCTATAAGATCCTTCTGCACTCTAGTTTCCAAACTCTGCTCTCTATAAAATTCCTTTTCCACCCCAGTCTCCAACCTCTGCTCTCTGCAACAGTCCTTCCTCTCCCAGTCTCCGAGTTCTGTTCTCTTTAACAGTCCTTCTGTTTCGCAGTCTCTAACCTCTGCTCTTTATAAAGGTCGTTCTATACCACAGTCTCCAACCTGCGCTTTCTGTATCAGTCTGCCTGAACCACAGTCTCCAAAATCTGTTCTCTGTATCTATCCTTTGCACCTCAGTCTTCAACCTATGCTCTATGTAAGAGTCCTTCTGCACTCCAGTCTCCAACCTCTGCTCTAGGTAACAGTCTTATACCACAGTCTCTAAACTCTTCTCTCTTGAAGGGTCCTTCAGCACCCCAGTCTCCAATCACTGCTCTTTGTAAAAGGTCACCTGTACCTCAGTGTGAAACCTCTGCTCTCCACGATTTTTCTGCACCTCAGTCTCCAAACACTGCTCTCTGTAACAGTCCACCTGAAGCTCAGTCTCCAAACTCTGCTCTCTGTAATGTCCTTCAGCAACTCAGTCTCCAAACACTGCTCTCTATAACAGTCCTTCTGCACCCCAGTCTCCAACCCCTCCTCTCTGTAACAGGCCTTCTGCACAAATGTCTCCAAACTCTGCTCTATGCAATGATCATTCTGCACGCCTGTCTCCAACCTCTGCTCTCTTCAATGATCCTACTAATCACCAGTCTCCAACCTCTCATGTCTGAAACAGTCCTTCGGCATCTCAGTCTTCAACCTCTGCTCTCTGTAATAGGCCTTCTGCACGCCAGTCCCCAACCTCTTCTCTCTGCAATCAATGATTCTTCTCCACCCAAGTCTCCAACATCTGCTCTCTACAACTGTCCTTTTGCACCCCAGTCTGCAAACTCTGCTCTCTGTAACATCCATCAGAACGGAAGTCTCCAACCTCTGCTCTCTGTACCAGTCCTTCTGCACCCCAGTCTCCAAACGCTGCTCTCTGTAACAGTCCTTCCACACCTCAGTCTCCAACCCCTGCTCTCTCTAACAATCCTTCTGCACCCCAGTCTCTAAAATCTGCTCTCTGCAACAGTCCTTTTCCACCCCAGTCTCCAACATCTGCTCTCTGCAACAGTCCTTCTGCACCCAAGTCTCCAAACTCTGCTCTCTGCAACGAACCTTCTGGACCCCAGTCTCCAACGTCTGCTCTCTGCAACAGTCCTTCTGCAATACAGTCTCCCTCCTCTGCTCTCTGTAAGATCTTTCTGCACTCCAGTTTTCAAACTCTGCTCTCTGTAAAATTTCTTCACCACCCCAGTCTCAAACCTCTGTCCTCTTCAACAGTCCTTCTGCTCCCCAGTCTCTGAGATCTGCTCTCTGTCACAGACCTTATGTACCGCAGTTTCCAACCTCTGCTCTCTGTAACGGTCCTTCTGCAACCCAGTCTCCATCCTCTGATTTTTGAATCAGTCGTTCCGAACCCCAGTATCCAAACTCTGCTGTTTGTATTTATCCTTCTGCACCTCAGTCTTCAAACTGTGCTTTCTGTAACAATCCTTCTGCACGTCATTCTCTAAACTCTGCTCTCTGTAACAGTCCTGCTACACCTCAGTCTCCAACCTCTGCTCTCTGTAACAGTACTTCTGCACCTCAGTCAAAAACCTCTGCTCTCCACGATTCTTCTGCAACCCAGTCTCCAACCACTGCTCTCTGTAACAGTCCACCTGCACCTCAGTCTCCAACATCTGCTCTCTGTAAGTTTCTTCAGCAAACCAGTCTCCAAACTCTGCTCTCTGTAACAGTTTTTCTTCACCCCAGTCTCCAACGTCTCCTCTCTGTAACAGGCCTTCTGCACCCTAGTCTCGAAACTCTGCTCTCTATAGCAGGCCTTCTGCACCCCACTCTCCATTCTCTGCTCTCTGCAATGATCCTTCTGCACCCCAGTCTCCAAACTTTGCTCTCTGCAATGATCCTACTGCACCCCAGTCTCCAACCTCTGATCTCTGCAACAGTCCTTCTGCAACTCAGTCTCCAAATTCTGCTCTCTGTAAGATCCTTCTGCAACTCTTTCTCCAACCTCTGCTCTCTGTAACAGTCCTTCTGCACCCCAGTCTCCAACCTCTGCTCTCCGCAAGAGTCATTCTGCACCCCAGTCTCCAAACTCTCCTCTCTACAACAGCCCTTCTGCACCCTAATTACCAACATTTGCTCTCTGCTACGTACTTCTGCACACTGGTCTTCAACCACTGCTCTCTGTAACAGTCCTCTTGTACTGCAGTATCCAACCTCTGCTCTCTGTAACAGTCTTTCTCCACCCTAGACTCCAATCGCTGCTTTCTGTGTCAGTCCTTCTGCACTCCAGTTTCCAACCTCTGCTCACTGTAAGAGTCCTTCTGCACCTCAGTCTATAACGTCTGATCTCTGCAACAGTCCTTCTGTAACTCAGTCTCCAAATTCTGCTCTCTGTAATATCCTTCTGCACCCCTGTATTTAACCTCTGCTCTCTGAAACTGTCTTTTTGAATCCGAGTCTCCAAACTCTGCTCTCGGTAACAGGACTTCCGCACCTCAGTCTCCAACCTCTGCTCTCTGCAACAGTCTTTCTGCACCCCAGTCTCCAACCTCTGCTTCCTATATTAGTCCTTCTGGACCCTAGTTAGCAACATCTGCTCTCTGCAACAGTCCTTCTGCACGCCACTCTCCAACATCTGCTCTCTGCAACAATCATTCTGCACCTCAGTCTGAAACCTCTACTCTTCACGATCCTTCTGCAACTTTGTCTCCAACCACTGCTCTCTGTAACAATCCACCTGCACCTTAATCTCCAAACTCTGCTCTCTGTAAGATTCTTCAGCAACCCTTTCTTCAAAATCTGCTCTCTGTACCAGTCCTTCTGCACCCCAGTCTCCAACCTCTCCTCTCTGTAACAGGCCTTCTGCACGCCAGTCTCCAAATCTGCTCTTTTAAGCAGGCTGTCTACACGCAAGTCTCCAACATCTGCTCTCTGGAACGATCCTTCTGCACCCCAGTCTTTAACCTCTGCTCTCTGCAATGATCCTACTGCACAACAGTCTCCAACCTCTGATCTCTACAACAGTCCTTCTGCACCTTAGTCTCTAAATTCTGCTCTCTGTAAGATACTTCTGCACCACTGTCTCCAACCTCTACTCTCTGTAACAGTCCTTCTTCACCCAAGTCTTCAAACTCTGCTTTCTTTATCAGTCCTTCTGAACACCAGTCTCCAAACTCTGCTCTCTCCAACAGTCCTTCGGCACCCTAGTTACCAGCATCAGCTCTGTTTTACAGTCCTTCTCCACCCCAGTCTCCAAACTCTGCTCTCTGTAACAGTCCTCTTGTACTGCATAATTTAACCTCTGCTCTCTGTAAGGGTCTTTCTGCAATCCAGACTCCAATCTCTGCTGTCTGTATCAGTCCTTCTGCACCCCAGTTTCCAACCTCTGTTCTCTATAACAGTCCTTCTGCACCCCAGTCTCCAAAGTCCGCTATCTGCAACAGTCCTTCTGCACCCCAGTCTCCAACCTCTGCTCTCTGTAACAATCCTTCTGCACCTCAGTCTCCAAACTCCGTATTCTGCAACGTTACTTCTGCACCTCAGTCTCCAACATCTACTCTCTGTAACAGTCTTTCTGCACCTGATTCTTCAACCTCTCTTCTCTGTAGGATCCTTCTCCAACCCAGTCGCCAAAGTCTGCTCTATGTAACAGTCCTTCTGCACACCAGTCTCCAACCTCTGCTCTCTGCAACAGTCCTTCTGCACACCAGTCCCAAAAATCTGCTCTCTGCAACAGTCCTTCAGCAACTCAGTCTAAAATCTCTGCTCTCTGCAATGATCCTTCTGCACCTCAGTCTCCTACCTCTGCTCTCTGTAACAGGCCTTCAGAACCCCAGTCTCTCACCTCTTCTCTCTGCAATAAGTTTTCTCCACCCCAGTCTCCAACCTCTGCTCTCCGCAACAGTCCTGCACCCTAGTCACCAAACTCTGCTCTGTGTAAAATCCTTATGCACTCCAGTCTTCAACCTTTTCTCTCTGCAATGATTCTTTTCAATCCCAGTCTCCAACATCTCCTCTCTGCAACAGTTCTTTTGCACCCCAGTCTCTAAACTCTGCTCTCTGTAAGATCCATCTGAACCCCAGTCTCCAACTTCTGCTCTCTGTAACATTCCTTCTCCAAACCAGTCTCCAAATCTGCTCTCTGTAACTGTCCTTCTGCACCTCAGTCTTGAAACTCTGCTCTCTGTAACAGTCCATCTGCACCTCAGTCTCTAAAATCTTCTCTCTGCAACGATCCTTGTAGATCCCAGTCTCCAACTTCTGCTCTGTGCAACAGTCCTTCTGCACCACAGTCTTCAACCTCTGCTCACTGTAAGATCCTTCTCCACTCCAGTTTCTAAACTCTGCTCTCTGTAACATTTCTTCTCCACCCCACTCTCCAACTTCTGTCCTCTGCAACAGTCCTTTTGTTCCCCAGTCATCGAGATCTTCTCTGTGTAACAGTCCTTCTGTACCGCAGTCTCCAACCTCTGCTCTCTGTAACCGTCCATCTACACCCCAATTTCCAACCTCTGCATTCTGTAACAGTCCTTCTGCACGTCAGTCTCCAAACTCTCCTCTCTGTAACACTCATTCTACACCTCAGTCTCCAACCTCTGCTCTCTATAACAGTTCTTCTGCACCCCAGTCTCCAACCTCTGCTATTGGTAAGAGTTCTATACCGCAGTCTTCAACCTCTGCTCTCTTTAATGGTCCTTCTGCATCCCAATTTCCAAACTCTGCTTTTTGTAACAGTCCTTCTGCACCTGAATCTCCAAACTCTTCTCTGTGTAACAGTCTTTCTACACCCCAGTCTCCAACCTCTGCTCTCTGAAACAGTCCTTCTGCATTCCAGTCTCCAAAATATGCTCTCTGCAACAGTCATTCTGTACCACAGTCTGAAAACTCTGCTGTCTGGAACCTTCTGCACTCCAGTGTCCTACCTTTGCTCTCTTTAAGAGTCCATCTACACCATAGTCTCCAACCTCTACTCTCTTTAACAGTCTTTCTGCACCTCAGTTTCCAAATTCTGCTCTCTGTAAGATCTTTCTTCACCGCTGTCTTCAAACTCTGCTCTCTGTAAAAGTCTTTTTGCACCCCAGTCTCCAACCTCTACTCTCTGCGAAAGTTCTTCTGCACCCCAGTCTCCAAACACTGCTCTCAGCAACAGTCCTTCGGCACCCTAGTTACAAACATCAGCTCTCTTTTACAGTCCTTGTGCACCCCAGTCTCCAAACTCTGCTGTCTGTAACAGTTCTCCTGTACTGCAAAATCCAAACTCTGCTCTCTGTAATGGTCATTCTGCACCCCAGTCTTCAATCTCTGCTTTCTCTATCAGTCCTTCTGCACCCTAGTTTCCAACCTCTGCTCTCTATAACAGTCCTTCTGCAACCCAGTCTCCAAAATCCGCTATCTGCAGCAGTCCTTCTGCACCCCAGTCTCTAACCTCCGCTCTCTGTAACAATCCTTCTGCACCTCAGTCTCCAAAATCTGCTCTCTGTAACAATCCATCTGCACCTCAGTCTCTAAAATCTGGTCTCTGAAACGATCCTTCTGGACCCCAGTCTCCAACTTCTGCACTTGGCAACAGTCCTTCTGCACCACAGTCTCCAGACTCTGATCTCTGTACGATCCTTCTGCACTCCAGTTTCCAAACTTTGTTCTCTGTAACATTCCTTTTCCACCCCACTTTCCAACTTCTGTCCTCTGCAACAGTCCTCCTGCTCCCCAGTCTCCGAGATCTGCTCTGTGGAACAGTCCTTCTGTACCGCAGTCTCCAACTTCTGCTCTCTGTAAGGGTCCTTCTACACCCCAATTTCCAACATCTGCTTTTGGTAACACTCCTTCTACACCTCAGTCTCCAACCTGTGCTCTCTGTAACATTCCTACTGCACCCCAGTCTCCAACCTCTGCTCTCTGCATTGGTACCTCTGCACCCCAGTCTCCATTTTTGTTCTCTACAACAGTCCTTCTGTACTGCAGTCTTCAACCTCTGTTCTCTGTAAGGGTCGTTTTGCAACCCAGTCTCCAACCTCTACTTTCTATACAAGTCCTACTATACCACAGTCTCCAAACTCTGCTCTCTGTAACCCTCATTCTGCACCTCACTTTGCAACCTCTGCTCTCTGAAACAGTCCTTCTGCAACCAGTCTTCAAACTCTGCTCTCTGGAACAGTCCTTCTCCACCCCAGTCTCCAACCTCTGCTCTCTTTAACAGTCCTTCTGTACTGCAATCTCCAACCTCTGCTCTCGGTAAGGGTCCTTCTACACCCCAGTCTCCAAACTCTGCTTTCTGTATCAGTCCTTCTGCACTCCAGTCTCTAAACTTTGCTCTCTGTGACAGTCTTTCTGCACCTCAGACTTTAACCTCTGCTCTCTGCTACAGTCCTTCAGCGCCCAAATCTAAAAACTCTTCTCTCTGCCACAGTCCTTTTGCACCTCAGTGTCAAAACTCTGCTCTCTGTAAGATCCTTCTGAAACCCAGTCTCCACCCTCTACTTTCTGCAATGGTCCTTATGTAAACCAGTCTCCAAACTCTGTTCTCTACAACAGTCATTCTGCGCCCCAGTCTCCAATGTCTGCTCTCTGTAAGAGTCTTTCAGTCTCCAACCTCTGTTCTCTGTAAGGGTCCTTCTGCACCCCAGTCTTAAACCTCTGCTTTCTGTATCAGTCCTTCTGCACAGCAATCTCCAAACACTGCTCTCTCCAAGAATCCTTCTGCACCTCAGTCTCCAACCTCTGCTCTCTCTAACAGTCCTTCTGTACCTCATTCTCCAAACTCTGCTCTCTGTAAGATTCTTATGCAACCCAGTCTCAAAACTCTGATCTCTGTAACTATCCTTCTGCACCCCAGTCTCTAAGAACTTCTCTCTGTAACAGGACTTCTTCACCCCAGTCTAACCTCTGCTGTATGTAACAGTTCTTTTGCACCCAATCTCCAAACTCTTCTCTCTTCAATGATCCTTCTCCACCCCAGTCTCAAACCTCTGCTCTATGCAACAGTCCTTTGCACCCCAGTCTTCATCCTATGCTCCCTGTAAGATTCTTCTACACACGTGTCTCCAACCTCTGCTCTCTGTAACACTCCTCTTTACACCAGTCTCCAACTTCTGCTCTCTGTAAGGGTCCTTCTGCACCTCAGTCTCCAACTTCTGCTCTCTGCAACACTCTTCTGCATCCCAGTCCCCTAACTTTGCTCTCTGCAACCGTTTTTCTGCAACTCAGGCTTTAACATGTGCTCTCTGTAAAAGTCCTTCTGCACCCCAGACTCCAACCTGTGCTCTCAGTAAAAGTTCTTCTGCCCCACAGTCTCCAAACACTGCTCTCTCCAACGATCCTTTTAAACCTCAGTCTCCAACCTCTGCACTCTCTAACAGTCCTTCTGTACCTCATTCTCCAAACTCTGCTCTCTGTTAGATTTTTTTTTTGCAACCCTGTCTTCAAACTCTTATCTCTGTAACTGTCCTTCTGCACCCCAGTCTTCAAACTCTGCTTTCTGTAACCATCTTCTGCATCTCAGTCTCTATCCTCTGCTCTTTGCAAGAGTTCTTCTTCACCCAAGTCTCCAACGTCTGCTCTCTGAAAAAATCCTTCTAAACCCTAGTCTCCAAACTCTGCTCTCTGTAACAGTTCTTCTACACCCCATTCTCCATACTCTGCTCGCCCCAACGATAGTGCTGCACCCCAGTCTCCATCCTCTACTCTCTGCAGCTTTCCTTTTGCACCCCATTCTCCAGAATCTGCTCTCTGCAACAGTCCTTCTCCACCACAGTCTCCAAACTCTGCTCTCTGTAACAGTCCTTCTGGACACCAATCTCCAACCTCTACTCTCTGCAACAGTCCTTCTACACCCCAGTCTCCACCCTCTGCTTTCAGCAAAAGTTTTTCTGAACCCCAGTCTCCAACCTCTTCTCTCTGTAACTATACTTCTGCACTTCAGTCTCCAACCTCTGCTCTTTGCAAGGGTCCTTCTCACCTCAGTCTCCAACTTTTACTCTCTGTAACAGTGCTTCTGCACTGCAGTCTCCACACCCTGCTCTCTGTAAGATCTGTCTGCACCCCAGTCTCCAAACTCTGCTCTGTAACAGGCCTTCTGAACCCAGTCTCCAAACTCTGCTCTCTGTATCACTCCATCTGCACCCCAGTCTCCAACCTCTGCTCTCTGCAATGATCCTTCTGCAAACGAGTCTCCAACATCTGCTTGCTGCAACAGTCCTTTTGCAACCTAGTCTTCAACATCAGCTGTCTGCAACAGTTCTTCTGTACCTCAATCTGAAAAAACTGCTCTCTGCAACAATTGCTCTGTACCCAAGTCTCCAACCTCTGCTCTCTGTAACAGTCTTTCTGTACCTCTGTCTCCTACCTCTGCTCTCTGTAAGACCATTCTGAAACCCCGTCTGCAAACTCTGCTCTCTGTAACAGTCCTTCTGCACCCCAGTCTCCACACTCTGCTCTCTGAAACAGGCCTTCTGCATCCCAGTCTCCAACCTCTGCTCTCTGTAATAGGCCTTCTGCACCCCAGTCTCCAAGCTCTACTCTCTGCAACGATCCTTCTGCACCCCAGTCTCCTACCTCTTCTCTCTAAAACAGTCCTTCTGCACCCTAGTCTCCTACCTCTGCTCTCTATAAGAACCTTCTGCACACCAGTCTCCAAACCCTGCTCGCTGTACCAGTCCTTCTGGAACCTATCTCCAAATTCTGCTCTCGGCAATAGTCCTTCTACACCCCAGTCTCTAAACTCTGCTCTCTGTAACAGTCCTTTTGTACTAGAGTCTCCAAACTCTGCTCTCTGTAACGGTCCTTCTGCCCCCCAGTCTCCAACATCTACTTTCTTTTTCAGTTCTTCTGCACCCCAGTGTCCAACCTCTGCTCTCTGTAACAGTCCTTCTGCACGTCAGTCTCCAACCTCTGCTTTCAGCAACAGTCCTTCTGAACCCCAGTCTCCTACCTATGCTCTCTGCAACATTCTTTCTGCACCTCAGTCTCAAACCTATGCTGTCTGTAAAAGTCTTTCTGCACCCCTGTCTCCAACTTTGCTCTCTGTAACGATCCATCTGCACCCCAGTCTCGAACCTCTGCTCTCTTCAACAATCCTTCAGCACATAACTCTCCAACCTCTGCTCTCTGCAACGATCCTTCTGCACCCCAGTCTCAAACCTCTGCTCTCTGTAACAGTCCTTCTGTACCTCAATCTCCAACCTCTGCTCTATGAAACAGTTCTTCTGTGCACAAGTCTCTAACATCTGCTCTCATAAAAAGTCCTTCTACACCCCAGTCTCCAACCTCTGCTCTATGCAACAGTCCTTCTACACCCCAGTCTCCATACTCTGATCGCCCCAACAATCCCTCTGCACCTCAGTCTCCAAACTCTGTTCTCTACATCAGTTTTTCTGCACCCTAGACTTCAACCTCTGCTCTCAGAATCAGTCTTTCTGTACAACAGTCTCCAACCTCTGTTCTCTGTAAGGGTCCTAATGCACCCCACTATCCAACTTCTGCTTTCTGTATCAGTCGTTTTGAACCATAGTCACAAAACTCTGCCCTCTTCAACCGTCCTTCTGCAACTCAGTCTGCAACCACTGCTCTCTGCAACAGTCCTTCTAAATCCCAGTCTCGATCCTCTGCTCTCTGCAACAGTCCATTTGTACCCCAGTCTTCAACATATGCTCTCTGCAACAGTCATTATCCACACCAGTCTCCAAATTTTGCTCTCTGTAACAGTCCTTCTGTACTGCATTCTACAATCTCTGCTCTCTGTAATGGACTTATGCACCCGAGTCTCCAACCTCTGCTTTCTGTGTCAGTCCATCTGCACCCCAGTCTCCAACCTCTGCTCTGTTTAACTGTCCTTCTGCACTTTAGTCTCCAACCTCTGCTCTCTGCTACAGTCTTTCTGGACCCCAATCTCCAACCTCTACTCTCTGCAACAGTCCTTCTACATCCCAGTCTAAAACCTCTTCTCTCTGCAACAGTCCTTCTGCACCCCAGTCTCCAAAATCTGCTCTCTGTAACAATCCTTCTGCACCTCAGTCTCCATCCTCTTCTTTCTGCAACAATCCTTCTGCACCGAGTCTCCATCCTCTGTTCTCTGCAACAGTCCTTTTGCACCCCAGTCTCCAACATCTGCTCTCTGCAACAGTCATTCTGCACCCCAGTCTCAAAACTTTGCTTTCTGTAACATTCCTACTGTACTGCATTCTCCAACCTCTGCTCTCTGTAAGAGTACTTCTGCACCCCAACTTCCAACCTCTGCTTTCTGTGTCAGTCCTTCTGCAACCCAATCTCCAACCTCTGCTCTACGTAACTCTTCTTCTGCACATTATTCTTCAAAGTCTGCTCTCTGTAACAGTCCTTCTGTACCAAAGTCTCCAAACTCTGTTCTCTGTAAAGGTCCTTCAGCACCCCAGTATCCAACCTGTGCTTTCTGTATCAGTGGTTTGAAACACAGTCTCCAAATTCTGCCCTCTGTAACCATCTTTCTGCAACTCAGTCTGCAACCTCTGCTCTCTGCAACAGTCCTTTTGCACCCCAGTCTCCAACATCTGCTCTCTGTAACAGTCATTATCCACACCAGTCTCAAAACTTTGCTCTCTGTAACATTCCTTCTGTACTGCATTCTCCAACCTTTGCTCTCTGTAAGGGTACTTCTGCACCTTAGTCTCCAACCTCTGCTCTATGCTACAGTCCTTCTGAACCCCAATTTCCAACCTCTACTCTCTGCAACAGTCCTTGTACATCCCAGTCTAAAACCTCTGCTCTCTTCATCAGTTTTTCTGCACCCCTGTTTCCAACTTCTGCTCTCTGTAACAATTTATCTGCACCTCAGTCTCCAACCTCTGTTCTCTGCAACGGTCCTTCTGGACATCACTCTCCAACTTCTACTTTCTGTAACAGTGCTTCTGCACCTCAGTCTTCATTCTCTGCTCTCTGTAAGATCCTTCTGCAACCCAGTTTTCAAACTCTGCTCTCTGTAACAGTCCTTCATTACCCCAGTCTCCAACCTGTGCTCTCTGTAACAGTCCTTCTGCACCTCAGTCTCCAACCTCTGCTTTCAGCAGCACTACTTCTGCTTCCCAGTCTCAAACTTCTGCTCTCTGCAACATTCCTTCTGCTTCCCAGTATCAAACCTGTGCTCTCTGTAAAAGTCTGTCTGAACCCCGGTCTCCAAACTCTGCTCTTTGTAACGACCCTTCTGCACTTCAGACTCTAACCTCCACTATCTGCCACAGTCCTTCTGCACCTCAGTCTCCAACTCTGCTTTCTGTATCAGTCGTTCTGCACCCCAGTCTCCAAACTGTGCTCTGTGTAACTGTACTTCTGCACCTTAGTCTCCAACCTCTGCTCTCTGCTACAGTTCTTCTGGACCCCAGTCTCCATCATCTACTCTCTGCAACAGTCCTTCTGCACCCCAGTCTCCAAACTCTGCTCTTTGTAAGACTCCTTCTGTATTGGAGACTCCAAATTCTGCTCTCTGTAATAGTCCTCCTGTACCCCAGTCTTCAACCTCTGCTTTTTGAATCATTTATTCTGCACCCCTCTCTCAATCTTCTGCTCTGGATAACAGCCCTTCTGCACCTCAGTTTCCAACTTCTACTCTCTGCAACAGTTCCTTCTGCACCCAAATCTCCAACTTCTGCTCTATGCACAAGTCTTTCTGCACCCCAGTATCCAACCACTGCTCTCTGTAACAATCCTTCTGCACCCCAGTCTCCAAATTCTGCTCTCTGCAGCAGTCTTTTTTCACCCCAGTCTCCAACCTCTGCTCGCTGTAATATGTTTCTGTACCCCAGTCTCCAAACTCTACTCTCTGTAACAGTTTTCTGTACCGCAGTCTCCAAACTCTGGCCTCTGTTACAATCCTTCTGCACCTCAGTCTCCAACCTCTGCTCTCTGCAATGTTCCTTCTGCAACCCTGTCTTAAACCTTTGTCCTTGCAACAATCCTTCCGCTCCCCAGTCTCCAATATCTTCTCTCTGTAAAAGTCCTTTTGTACCCCAGTCTCCAATCTCTGCTCTCTGTAAAAATTTTTCAGCACCCGAGTCACCAAACTCTACTCTCTGTAACAGTTCTTCTGCACAAAAGTCTCCAAACTCTGCTCTCTGTAACAATAATTCTGTACCTCAGTCTCCAACTTCTGCTCTCTAAAAAGGTGCTTCTGCATGCTAGTCTGCAACCTCTGTTCTCTGCAAATGTCTTTCTGCACCCCAGTCTCCAACATCTGCTTTCTCTATAAGTCCTCCTGCACCCCAGTCTCCAAACTCTGCTCTCTTTAACAGTCTTTCTGCACCTCAGTCTCCAACCTCTGCTTTCTGCAAGAGTCCTCCTGCACCCCCGTCTCCAACCTCTGCTCTCTGCAACATTCCTTCTGAACCAGAGTCTCCTAACTGTGCTTTCTGTAAAAGTCCTTCTGCAGTCCAGTCGCAAACCTCTGCTCTTGGTAACGATGCCTCTGCACCCAAGTCTCTGAACTCTGCTCTCTGCAATGATCGTTCTGCACCTCAGTCTCCAACTTCTGCTCTCTACAACGATCCTTTTGCACCCCAGTCTCAAACATCTGCACTCTGTAACAGTCCTTCTACACCTCAGTCTCCAACATCTGCTCTTTGCAACAGTCGTTTTGCACCTCAATCTCCAACATCTGCTCTGTTCAACAGTCCTTCTATACCCCAGTCTCCAAACTCTGCTCTCTAAAACAGTTCTTCTGCACCCCACTCTCCAACCTCTGCACTCTATAACAGCCCTTCTGCACCCAGTCTCCAAACTCTGCTCTCTGAAAGAATCTACTGCAACCCAGTCTCCAAACTCTGCTCTCTGTAACAGTTTGAATGCTCCCCAGTACCAAACTCTGCTCTCTGTAAGAGGCCTTGTGCACCACAGTCATCAACCTCTGCTCTCTGCAATGATCCTTCTGCACATCAGTCTTTAACCTCTGCTCTCAGCAACGGTCCTTATGCACCCCACTTTCCAAACTCTATTCTCCGCAACAGTCCTTCTCTACCCAAGTCCCCAACCTCAGCTTTTTGAAAGATCCTTCTGCACCCAAGTCTCCAAACTCTACTCTCTGTAACAGTCCTTTTGCACCCCAGTCTCCAACTTATGCTCTCTGTAAGAATCCTTCTGCACATTAGTCTTTATCCTCTTCTCTCAGCAATGTTCCTTATGCACCCCAGTCTTCAACTTCTGTTCTCTGCAACAGTCCTTCTGCACTACAGTCTGCATCATCTGCTCTCTGTAAGAGTTCTTCTGTACTGCAGTCTCCAAACTCAGCTCTCTGTAACGGTCCTTCTGGACCCCAGTATCTCACCTCTGCTTTTGGTATCAGTCCTTCTGCACCCCAGTCTCCAAACTCTGCTCTCTGTAACATTCCTTCTGCACCGCAGTCTTTAATCTCTGCTCTCTGTATCAGTCCATCTGCACCCTGTTTCCAAACTCTCTTCTCTAAAACAGTCCATCTGCACCTCAGTATTCAACAACTGCTTTCTGCAACAGTCCTTCTACACCCCAGTCTCCAAACTCTGCTCTCTGGAACAGTCCTTCTATACCCCAGTCTCCATAATCTGCTCTCTGCAACGCTCCTTCTGCACCTCATTCTCCAACGTCTGCTCTGCAACACTCTATCACAACCAAGTCTCCAACTTCTGCTCTCTGGAAAATCTTTCTGTACCCAGTTTCCAAATTCTGCTCTCTGTAACATTCCTTCTGCACCCCAGTCTCTAACCTCTGCTCTCTGCAATGGTCCCTCGGCACCCCAGTCTCCAACCTTAATCTCAAAAACAGTTCTTCTGTACCGCAGTCTTCAACCACTGTTCTTTGTAAGGGTCCTTCTTCACCCCAGTCTCCATACTCTGCTTTCTGTATCAGTGCTTCTGCACCACAGTCTCCAAACTCTGCTCTCTGTAACAGTCCGTCTGCACCTGACTCTGCAACCTCTGATCTTTTCAACATTCCTTGGGCACCCCAGTCTCCAACATCTGCTGTCTGCAACAGTTGTTCTCCAACCCAATCTCCAAACTCTGCTCTCTGTAACAGTCCTTCTACAACCCAGTCTCCAAACTCTGCTTTCTGTATCAGTCCTTCTGCACCACAGTATCCATATTTTGCTCTCTGTAACAGTCCTTCTGCACCTCACTCTGCAACCTCTGCTCTCTGCAACAATTCCTCTGCACGCCAGTCTTCAACCTCTTCTCTCTGTAACATTCCTTCTGTACTGCAGTCTCCAACCTCTGCTGTCTGTAACAGTCTTCCTGCACCCGAGTCTCCGAAATCTGCATAATGTATCAGTCATTCTGAACACCAGTCTCCAACCTCTGCTCTCTGTAACAGTCTTTCTGCACCTCAGAATCCAACCTCTGTTCTCTGCAAAAGTACTTCTGCGCCCCAATCTCCAACCTCTCCTCTCTGCAACAGTTCTTCTGCACCTCAATGTCAAAACTCTGCTCTCTGTAGGATCCTTCTGAAACCCAGTTTCCAACCTCTGCTTTCTGCAATGGTCCTTCTGCACCTCAGACTCCAACTTCTACTTTCTGTAACAGTGCTTCTGCACCTCAGTCTTCATTCTCTGCTCTCTGTAAGATCCTTCTGCAACCCAGTCATCAAACTCTGCTCTCTTTATCAGTCCTTCATTAACCCAGTCTCCAAATTGTGCTCTCTGTAACATGCCTTCTGCACTCCAGTCTCCAACCTCTGCTCTCTGTATCAGTCCATCTGCACCCCAGTCTCTAACGTCTTCTCACTGCAACGATCCTTCTGCACACCAGTCTCCAACCTCTGCTCGCTACAACAGTCCTTGTGCAACCCAGTCTACAACAACTGCTCTCTGCAACATTTCTTCTCTACCTCAGTCTAAAAACTCTGCTGTCTGCAATAATCTTTCTGCACCCCAGTCTCCAACCTTTGCTCTCTGTAACATTCCTTCTGCACCTCAGTCTCCAACCTCTGCTTTCAGCAGCACTACTTCTGCATCCCAGTCTCCAACCTCTGCTCTCTGCAACATTCTTTCTGCTTCCCAGTATCAAACCTGTGCTCTCTGTAACTGTCCGTCTGCACCCCAGTCTCCAAACTCTGCTCTTTGTAACGATCCTTCTGCACTTCAGAATCTAACCTGCACTCTCTGCCACAGTCCTTCTGCACCTCAGTCTCCAACCTCTGCTTTCTGTATTAGTCCTTTTGCACTCCAGTCAGCAAACTGTGCTCTGTGTAACTGTACTTCTGCACCTTAGTCTCCAACCTCTGCTCTCTGCTACACTTCTTCTGGACCCCAATTTCCAAACTCTACTCTCTACAACAGTTTTTCTACATCGCAGTCTAAAACCTGCTCTCTGCAACAGTCCTTCTGCACGCCAATCTCCAACCTCTACTCTCAGCAACACTCCTTCTGAACCTCAGTCTCCAACCTCTGCTCTCTGCAACATTCCTTCTGCACCCCAGAATCAAACAATTGCTCTCTGTAAAAGTCCGTGTGCACCCCAGTCTTCAACCTCTGCTATTTGTAATGATCCTTCTGCACCTCAGTATCGAACCTCCGCTTTCTGTAACAGTCCTTCTGCACCTCACTCTCCAAACTCTTTCCTTGTAAGATCCTTCTGTAACCCAGTCTCCAACGTCTCCTCTCTGTAACAGTCCTTCTGTACCCCAGTCTTTAAACTCTGCTCTCTGCAAAGTTTTTCTGCACCTCAGTCTCCAACCTTTGCTTTCTGCAACACTCCTTCTGCAAACAAATCTCCAACCTCTGCTCTCTGCAACATTACTTCTGCACCCAAGTCTCCAACCTGTGCTCTATGTAAAAGTTCTTCTGCACCCCAGTTTCCAACCTCTGCTTTCTGCAACGATCCTTCCGCACACCAGGCTCAAACCTCTGCTAACTGCAACAGTCCTTGTGAACCCCAGTCTCCAACATCGGCTTCCTGCAACAATTCTTCTGTACCTCAGTCTGAAAAATCTGCTCTCTGCAGTAATCCATCTGTAACCAAGTCTCCAACCTCTGCTCTCTGTAACACTTTCGGTATGTCAGTCTCCAATCACTGCTCTATACAACAGTTCTTCTGCACCCAAGTCTCCAAAATCTGCTCTCTGCAAAAGTCCTTCTACACCATGGTCTTTATACTCTGCTCGCCTAAACGATCCTTCTGCACCCCAGGCTCCAACATCTGTTCCGTACATCAGTCCTTTGCAAATCAGTCTGCAACCTCTGGTCTCTGCAACAGTCCTTCTTAACCCCAGTCTCCATCTTCTGCTCTCTGCAGTAGTCCTTTTGCACCCCAGTGTCCAACATCTGATCTCTTCAAAACTCATTCTCCACCCCAGTCTCCTACCACTTCTCTCTAAAACAGTCTTTCTGCACCCCAGTCTCCTACCTCTGCTCTCTATAAGAACCTTCTGCACAACAGTCTAAAACCCCTGCTCGCTGTAACAGTCCTTCTGGAACCTATCTCCAAATTCTGCTCTCTGCAATAGTCCTTCTACACCCCAGTCTTCAATCTCTCCTCTCTGTAACAGTTCTTCTGTACTGAATTCTCCAACCTCTGCTCTATGCAACAGTCCTTGTGCACCCCAGTCTCCAACATCTGCTCTCTGAAACAGTCCTTCGACACCCGAGTCTCCAACCTCTGCTCTCTGCAACAGTCCTTCTACACCCCAGTCTCCATACTCTGCTCGCCCAAACGATTCTTCTGCACACCTGTCTCCAACGTCTGCTCTCTGCAACACACCTTTTACACCCCAGTCTCCATACTCTGCTCCCTGCAACAGTCCTTGTGCACCCCAGTCTCCATCCTTTGCTCTCTGCAACATTCCTTCTGCACCCCAGTCTCCAACTTCTGCTATCTGCAACAGTCATTCTCCACCCCAGTGTCCAAACTCTGCTCTCTGTAAGAGTCCTTCTGTACTGCATTCTCGAAACTCTGCTCTCTGTAAGGATACTTCTGCATCCAAATCTCCAAATTCTGCTTTTTTGTCAGTGCTTCTGCACCCCAGTCTCCAAACTCTGTTCTGTGTAACTATCCTTCTGCACCTTAGTCTCCAATGTCTGCTTTCTGCTACAGTCCTTCTGGACCCCAGTCTCCATCATCTACTCTCTGCAACAGTCCTTCTGCACCCCAGTCTCCAACCTCTGCTCTTTGTAAGACTCCTTCTGTATTGGAGACTCCAAATTCTGCTCTCTGTAATAGTCCTCCTGTTTCCCAGTCTTCAACCTCTGCTTTTTGAATCATTTATTCTGCACCCCTGTCTCAATCTTCTGCTCTCGATAACAGTCCTTCTGCACCTCAGTCTCCAACTTCTACTCTCTGCAACAGTTCCTTCTGCACCCAAATCTTCAAATTCTGCTCTATGCACAAGACTTTCTGCACCGCAGTATCCAACCTCTGCTCTCTGTAACAATCCTTCTGCACCCCAGTCTCCAAATTCTGCTCTGTGCAGCAGTCCTTTTTCACCCCAGTCTCCAACCTCTGCTCGCTGTAATATGCTTCTGTACCCCAGTCTTCAAACTCTACTCTCTGTAACAGTTCTTCTGCACCACAGTCTCCAAACTCTGGCCTCTGTTACAATCCTTCTGCACCTCAGTCCCCAACCTTTGCTCTCTGCAATGTTCCTTCTGAAACCCTGTATTAAACCTCTGTCCTTGCAACAGTCCTTCCGCTCCCCAGTCTCCAATGTCTGCTCTCTCTAAAAGTCCTTTTGTACCCCAGTCTCCAATCTCTGATCTCTGTAATGGTCCTTCAGCACCCGAGTCACCAAACTCTACTCTCTGTAACAGTTCTTCTGCACGAAAGTCTCCAAACTCTGCTCTCTGTAACAATAATTCTGTACCTCAGTCTCCAACCTCTGCTCTCTACAAAGGTGCTTCTGCACCCTAGTCTGCAACCTCTGTTCTCTGCAAATGTCTTTCTGCACCCCAGTCTCCAACATCTGCTTTCTCTATAAGTCCTCCTGCACCCCAGTCTCCAAACTCTGCTCTCTTTAACAGTCTTTCTGCACCTCAGTCTCCAACCTCTGCTTTCTGCAAGAGTCCTCCTGCACCCCCGTCTCCAACCTCTGCTCTCTGCAACATTCCTTCTGAACCAGAGTCTCCTAACTGTGCTTTCTGTAAAAGTCCTTCTGCAGTCCAGTCGCAAACCTCTGCTCTTGGTAACGATGCTTCTGCACCCAAGTCTCTGAACTCTGCTCTCTGCAATGATATTTCTGCACCTCAGTCTCCAACTTCTGCTCTCTAAAACGATCCTTTTGCACCCCAGTCTCAAACATCTGCACTCTGTAACAGTCCTTCTACACCTCAGTCTCCAACATCTGCTCTCTGCAACAGTCGTTTTGCACACCAATCTTCAACATCTGCTCTGTTCAACAGTCCTTCTATACCCCAGTCTCCAAACTCTGCTCTCTTAAACAGTCCTTCTGAACCCCACTCTCCAACCTCTGCTCTCTATAACAGTCCTTCTGCAACCCAGTCTCCAAACTCTGCTCTGTGTAACAGTTTTAATGCTCCACGAGTACCAAACTCTGCTATCTGTAAGAGGCCTTGTGCACCACAGTCATCAACCTCTGCTCTCTGCAATGATCCTTCTGCACATCAGTCTTTAACCTCTGCTCTCAGCAACGGTCCTTATGCACCCCACTTTTCAAACTCTATTTTCCGCAACAGTCTTTCTCTACCCAAGTCCCCAACCTCAGCTTTTTGAAAGATCCTTCTGCACCCAAGTCTCCAAACTCTACTCTCTGTAACAGTCCTTTTGCACCCCAGTCTCCAACCTATGCTCTCTGTAGCAATCCTTCTGCACATTAGTCTTTATTCTATGCTCTCAGCAATGGTCCTTATGCACCCCAGTCTCCAACTTCTGTTCTCTGCAACAGCCCTTCTGCATCACGGTATGCATCATCTGCTCTCTGTAAGAGTAATTCTGTACTGCAGTCTCCAACCTCAGCTCTCTGTAACGGTCCTTCTGGACCCCAGTATCTCACCTCTGCTTTCGGTATCAGTCCTTCTGCACCCCAGTATCCAACCTCCTCTCTCTGTAACATTCCTTCTGCACCTCAGTCTTTAATCTCTGCTCTCTGTATAAGTCCTTCTGCACCCTGTTTCCTAACACTCTTATCTAAAACAGTCTTTCTGCACCTCAGTATTAAACAACTGCTTTCTGCAACAGTCCTTCTACACCCCAGTCTCTAAACTCTTCTCTCTGTAACAGTCCTTCTATACCCAAGTCTCCATAATCTGCTCTCTGCAACGATCCTTCTGCACCTCATTCTCCAACGTCTTCTCTGCAACAGTCTCTCTACAACCCAGTCTCCAACCTCTGCTCTCTGGAAGATCCTTCTGTACCCAGTTTCCAAATTCTGCTCTCTGTAACATTCCTTCTGCACCCCAGTCTCTAACCTCTGCTCTCTGCAATGTTCCCTCTGCACCCCAGTCTCCAACCTTATTCTCAAAAACAGTTTTTCTGTACCGCAGTCTTCAACCACTGTTCTCTGTAAGGGTCCTTCTTCACCCCAGTCTCCAAACTCTGCTTTCTGTATCAGTGCTTCTGCACCAGAGTCTCCAAACTCTGCTTTCTGTAACAGTCCGTCTGCACCTGACTCTGCAACCTCTTCTCTCTTCAACATTCCTTGTGCACCCCAGTCTCCAACATCTGCTGTCTACAACAGTTGTTCTCCAACCCAGTCTCCAAACTCTACTCTCTGTAACAGTCCTTCTACCCCCCAGTCTCCAACCTCTGCTTTCTGCATCAGTCCTTCTGCACCACAGTATCCATATTTTGCTCTCTGTAACAGTCCTTCTGCACCTCACTCTGCAACCTCTGCTCTCTGCAACAATTCTTCTTCATCCCAGTCTTCAACCTCTTCTCTCTGTAACAGTCTTTTTGTACTGCAGTCTCCAACCTCTGCTGTGTGTAACAGTCTTCCTGCACCTGAGTCTCCAAAATCTGCATAATGTATCAGTCATTCTGCACACCAGTCTCCAACTTCTGCTCTCTGTAACAGTCTTTCTGCACCTCAGAATCCAACCTCTGTTCTCTGCAAAAGTACTTCTGCGCCCCAATTTCCAACCTCTCCTCTCTGCAACAGTCCTTCTGCACCTCAGTGTCAAAACTCTGCTCTCTGTAGGATCCTTCTGAAACCCAGTTTCCAACCTCTGCTTTCTGCAATGGTCCTTCTGCACCTCAGACTCCAACCTCTGTTCTCTGCAACAGCCTTCTACACCCCAGTCTCCATACTCTGCTCGCACCACCAATTTTTCTGCACCCAAGTCTCCAAAATCTGCTCTCTACAACAGTCCTTCTCAGCCCCAATCTCCAAACTCTGCTCTCTGCAACAGTCCTTCTGCACCCCAGTCGCCAACCTCTGCTTTTTGTATTAGTCCTTCTGCACCCCAGTAACCATCCTCTGCTCTCTTTACAGTCCTTCTTCATCTCAGTCTCCAAACTCTGCTTTCTGAAACCATCCTTCTGCACGGCAGTCTCCAACCTCTGCTCTCTGCAACGATCCTTCTGCACCCTAGTCTCAAAACTCTGCTCTCTGCAACAGTTCTTCTGAACCCCAATCTACAACATCTGCTCTCTGAAACAGTTCTTCAGTACCTCAGTCTTAAAACTCTGCTCTCTGCAATGATCCTTCTGCACCCCAGTCTCCAACCTCTCCTCTATGCAACAGTCCTTCTGCACACAAGTCTTCAACATCTGCTCTCTGAAACAGTCCTTCTACACCCCAGTTTTAACCTCTGCTCTCTGCAACAGTACTTCTAGACCCCAGGCTTTATACTCTGCTCCCACCAACGTTCCTTCTACATCCCAGTCTCCAACGTCTGCTCTCTGAAAAAGTTTTTTTCTACACTGCAGTCTTCAAACTCTGCTCTCTGCAACAGTCCTTCTACACCCCAGTCTCCATTCTCTACTCGCCCTAACAATCCTTCAGCAACCCAGTCTCCAACCTCTGGTCTCTACATCAGTTTCTTTGCACCCCAGTTTCCAATCTCTGCTCTCTGTAACAGTTCTTCTTTACCACAGTCTCAAACCGCTGTTCTCTATAAGGGTCCTTATGCACCCCAGTGTCCAGCCTCTGCTTTCTGTATCAGTCGTTTTGCACCACAGTCTCAAAACTCTGCCCTCTGTAACAGTCCTTCTGCAACTCAGTCTGCAACCTATGCTCTCTGCAACAGTCCTTCTGCACCCCAGTCTCCATGCTCTGCTCTCTGCAACAGTCCTTTTGCACCCCAGTCTTTAACATTTCCTCTCTGTAACAGTCCTTCTGCACCGCAGTCTCCAACCTGTGCTCTCTATAACAGTCCTTCTGTACTGCATTCTCCAAACTCTGAACTCTGTAACGGTACTTATACACCCGAGTCTCCAACCTCTGCTTTATGTATCTGTCCTTCTGCACCCTAGTCTCCAACCTGTGCTCTTTGTAACTGTCCCTCTGCACCCTAGTCTTCAAACTGTGTTCTCTGCTACAGTCCTCCTAGACCCCAGTCTCCAACCTCTGCTCTCTGTAACAATCTTTCTGCACCTCAGTCTCCAACCACTGCTCTCTGCAACGGTCTTTCTGCACCTCAGTCTCCAACCTCTACTCTCTGTAACATTGCTTCTACACCTCAGTCTCAAACTTCTGCTCTATGTAAGATTCTTCTGCAACCCAGTCTCCAAACTCTGCTCTCTGTAACAGTTTTTTGGCACCTCACTCTCCAAACTCTGCTCTCTGTAAAAGACCTTCTGCACCCCAGTCTGCAATCTGCTCTCTGTATCAGTCCTTCTGCACCCAGTTTCCAACCTCTGCTCTCTGCAACTATCACTCTGCACCCCAGTCTCCAACCCCTGCTCGCTGCAACAGTCCTTTTGAACCCCAATCTCCAACATCTGCTCTCAACAGTTATTCTGTACCTCAGTTTGAAAACTCTGCTCTCTGCAATAATCCTTCTGCACCTGAGTCTCCAACCTCTGCTCTGTGTAACAGTCCTTCTGTACCTCAGTCTTCAACTTCTGCTCTGTATCAGTCCTGCACCCCTGTCTGCCACATTTGCTCTCTGTAACTGTCCTTTTTCACCTCAGTCTTAAAGCTCTGCTCTGTGTAACGGTCCTTCTGCACCCCAGTGTCAACCTCTGCTATCTGCAAGGATCCTTCTGAATCCCAGTCTCCAACATCTGCCCTCTGAAACAGTCCTTCTGCACCCAAGTCTCCAACATGTGATCTCTGCAACAGTCCTTCTGCACCTCAGTCTGGAATCTCTGCTGTCTCCAACAATTCTTCTGCACCCCAGTCTCCTAACTCTGCTCTCCGTAACAGTCCTTCTGCACCTCAGTCGCCAAACTCTGCTCCACATAAGATCCTTCTGCAACCCAGTCTCCAAATTCTGCTCTCTGTAACAGCCCTTCTGCAACCCAGTCTCCAACCTCTGCTCTCTGTAACAGGCCTTCTGCACCCTAGTCTCCAAACTCTGCTCTCTGTATCAGTCCTTCTGCACCCCAGTCGCAAAACTTCCGCTCTTTGTAACATTCCTACTGCAGCTCAGTCTCCTACATCTGCTCTCTTCAACAGTCCGTCAGCACCCCAGATTCCAAATTCTGTTTTCTGCAACAGTCCTTCTACACCCCAGTCTTTAACCTCTGGTATCTGCCACAGTTCGTCTGCACCCCAGTCTCCAAACTCTGCTCTCTGTAACAGTCTCTCTGCACCTCACTCTCCAACCTCTGCTCTCTGTAACACTCCTGCTTCACCTCGGTCTACAATCTCTGCTCTCTGTAAGATCCTTCTGCAACCTTGTCTAAAAACTCTGCTCTCTGTAACAGTCTTTCTTCACCTCAGTCTCCAAATTCTGTTCTTTGCAACACTCCTTATGCACCCCAGTCGCCAAACTCTACTCTCTGTAACAGTACTTCTGTACCGCAGTCTCCAAACTGTTTTCTCTGTAACGGTCCTTCTGCACCCCAGTCTCCAACTTCTACTTTCTGGATCAGCCCTTCTGCACCCCAGTCTACAACCTCTGCTCTATGTAACAGTCCTTCTACACCTCATATCCAAACTCTGCTATCTGTGACAGTCCTTATGCACCCCAGTCTCCAACCTCTGCTGTCTGCAAAATTCCTTCTGCACCAAGTCTGCAACGTGTGCTCTGTGTAACAGTCCTTCTGCAGCCAGTCTCCAACTCTGCTCTCTGCCATGATCCTTCTGTACCTCATTCTTAAACCACTGCTCTCTGCAACAGGCCTTCTGCACCTCAGTCTCCAAATTCTGCTGTCTGCAACAGTCCTTCTTCACCCAAGTCTCCAACCTCTGCTCTCTGTAACGGTCCCTCTGTACCCCAATTTCCAACCTCTGCTTTCTGTAACAGTCTTTCTGCACCTCAGTCACCAAACTCTGCTCTCTGTTAGAGTCCTGCTGCACTTCAGTCTCCAACCTCTGCTCTCTTTTACAGTCCTTCTGCAACTCAGTCTGAAACCTCTGCTCTCTGCACTATCCTTCTGCCCTCCTGTCTCCAATCACAGCTCTCTGTAACATTCTTCCTGCACCACAGTCACCAACCATTCCTCTCTGTAAGATCCTTCTGCAACCCAGCCTCAAAACTCTGCTCTTTATAACAGTCGTTCTGCAACCCTGTCTCAAACCTCTGCTCTCTGTAGCAGGTCTTATGTACCCCAGTCTCCAAACTCTGCTCTCTGAAACACTCCATCTGCACGCCAGTCTACAACCTCTGCTCTCTGTAACGGTCGTACTACACCACAGTCTCACACCTCTGCTTTCTGTATCATAATTCTTCATCCCAGTCTCCAAAGTCTGCTCTCTGTAACAGTCCTTCTACAACTCAGTATCCAACTTCTGCTCTCTGTAATGATCCTTCTGTACCTCAGTCTCCAACCAATGCTCTCTGTAATAGGCCTTCTGCACTGCAGTCTCCAACCTCTGCTCTCTGTAACAGTTCTTCTGCAACTCAGTCTTCAAGCTCTACTCTCTGTTACCGTCCTGCTGCACCCGAATCAAACCTCTGCACTCTGTAACAATCCATCTGAACCCCAGTATCAAAACTCTGCTCTCTTTAACAGTTCTTCTGAACCAGAGTCACCAAACTCTGCTCTCGGGAACACTCCTTATGCAACCAAGTCTCCATCCTCTGCTCTCTTTAAGAGTTCTTCTGCATCCCAGTCTCCAACATCTGCTCTCTGCAATGATCCTTCTTCTCCCCAGGCTCCACGCTCTGCTCTCTGCAATGGTCCTTCTGCACCCCAGTCTACAAACTCTGCTCTTTGTAACAGTCCTTTTTTAAAGCAGTCTCCAACCTCTTCTCTATTTAACGGTCCTTCTGCACCCCAATTGCCAAACTCTTGTTTCTATAATAGTGCTTCTGCACCTCAGACTCCAACTTATGCTCTCTGTAACAGTCAATCTGCACCTCAGTCTGAAAACTCTGCTCTCTGCAATGATCTTTCTGTACCCCAGTCTACGAAGTGTGCTATCTGTAAGAGTCCTTTTGCACCCCAGTCTCCAACATCTGCTCTCTGTAAAACGCCTTCTGCACTCCATTTTCCAAACTCTGCTCTCTGTAACAGGACTTCTGCACTCCAGTCTTCAACCTCTTTTCTCTGCAACGTTCTTTCTGCACCTCAGTTTCCAACCTCTACTCTCTGCAACAGTTATTCTGCACACCAGTCTTCAAACCACTGCTCTCTGTAAGATTCTTCTGCACCTAAGTCTCCAACCTCTGCTCTCTGTATAAGTCCACATGCACCCCAGTATCCAACCTCTGCTCTCTGTAACAATCTTAGGCACCTAAATCTCCACTTCAGCTCTCTGCATTGGTCCTTCTGCACCCCAGTCTCCCAACTCTGTTCTATGCAACAGTCCTTTTGCACCACAGTCTCCAAAGTCTGATTTCTGTATCAGTTCTTCTGTACCCCAGTCTCCAACCTCTGATCTCTGTAACAGTCCTCCTGAAACCTAGTCTCCAACCTCTACTCTCTGCAACATTTCTTCTACACCCAAGTCTTCAACCTGTGCTCTCTGAAACTGTCCTTCTGCACATCAGTCTCCAACATCTGTTCTCTCTAAGTATCATTCTCCACCATATTCTCCAACCTCTGCACTCCTCAACAATAATTCCACACCTCAGTCTCTGACCTCTGCTTTCTGCAACGATCCTTCTGCACCCCAGTCTTCAACCACTGGTCTCTGTAACAGTCCATATGCAGCTCATTATCCAACCTATGCTCTCTGTAAGATACTTCTGCACACCAGTCTACAACATCTGCTCTCTGCAATGATCCTTTAGAACCCTAGTCTCCAACCTCTGCTAACTGTAACAGTCGTTCTGTACAGCAGTTTCCAAACTCTTCTCTCTGTAACGGTCCTTCTACACCCAAGTCTTCAACCTCTACTATCTGTATTAGTCTTTCTGCACCCCAGTCTCCAAACTCTGCTCTCTGTAACAGTTCTTCTTCACCTCAGTCTCCAAACTCTACACACTACAACAGTCCTCTGAACCGCAGTCTCCACCTCTGCTCTCGGTAACAGTTCTTCTGCACCCCAATCTCCAAACTCTGCTCTCTGTAACACTCATTCTGCACTCCAGTCTCCACCCTGTGATCTCTGTAACAATTCGTCTGGACATCAGTCTCCAACCTCTGCTGTATACAACGTTCTTTCTGCTCCTCAGTCTCCAAACACTACTCTCTGTAAAACTCCTTCTGCACCTCAGTCTCCAAACTCTGCTCTCTGTAAGATCCTTCTGCAACCAATTCGCCAAACTCTGCTCTCTGTAATAGTCCTTCTGCACCCCAATCTCCAAAGTCTGCTCTCTATAACAGGCCTTTTGCACCCCAGTCTTATAACTTTGCTCTCTTTAATAGGCCTTCTGCACCCAAGTCTCCAACCTCTGCTCTCTGCAGCGATCCTTCTGTACCCAAGGATCCAAAATTTGCTCTCTGCAACAGTACTTCTGCACCCCAGTCTGAAAACGCTGCTCTCTGCAACAATCCTTCTGCACCCCAGTCTTAAACCTCTGCTCTTGTAACACTACTTCTGCACCTCTGTCTCCAAAATGATCTCTGTAAGATCCTTCTGCAACCCAGTCTCAAAACTGTGCTATCTGTTACAGTCCTTCTGCACCCCAGTCTCCAACCTCTGCTCTCTGCAACAGTACTTCTGCACCCCAATTTCCAACCTCTACTCTCTGTAAGATCCTTCTGCACCACAGTCTTTAAACTCTTCTCTCTGTATCAGTCCTTCTGCACCCAGGTCTCCAAACTCTGCTCTCTGCAATATTTCTTCTGCACCCGATTCTCAAACCTGTGCTCTCTGTAAAAGTCCTTCTGCACCCCAGATTCCAACATCTGCTCTCTGAAATGATCCTTCTTCTACCCAGTCTCCAAACTTTGCTCTCTGTAAAAGTCCTTTTGTATCGCAGTCTCCAACCTCTTCTCCTTGTAACGGTCCATCTGCTCCCCAATTGCCAACCTCTGCCTTCTGTAACAGTCCGTCTGCACCCCAGTCTCCAAACTCTTCTCTCTGCAAGGATCCTTCTGCATCTCAGTCTCCTACCTCTGCACTCTGTAAAAGTCATTCTGCACCTCAGTCTCCATTCTTTGCTCTCTGTAATGATCCTTCTGAACCCCAGTATCTAATCTCTGCTCTCTGTAACAATCCGTCTGCACCTCATTGTCTAACGTCTTCTCTCTGTAACAGTCCTTCTGCACACCAGTCTCCAAACTCTGCTCTCTGTAACAGTCCTTCTATACCGCAGTCTCCAACCTCTACTCTCTATAACGGTACTTCTGCACCCCAATTGCAAACCTCTGCCTTCTGAAACAGTTCTTCTGAAACTCAGACTCCAACCTCTGTTCTCTGTAACAGACCTTCTAAGCCTCAGTCTGAAACCTCTGCTGTCTGCAACAATCCTTCTAAACTCCAGTCTCCAAAATGTGCTATCTGTAACAATACTTCTGAATCCCAGTCTCCAATATCTGCTCTCTGTAACAGGTCTTCTGCAACTCAGTCACCAATGTCTGCTCTCTGTAACAGGGCTTCTGCACCCCAGTCTTCAAACTCTGCTCTCTGTAAGATACTTCTGCACCCCATTTTTTAAACTTTGCTCTCCGTAACAGTCATTCTGCACCTCAGTCTCCAAGCTCATCCCTCTGCAATGGCTCTTCTGCACCCCAGTATTTAACCTCTGTTCTCTGCAGCAGTCATTCTGCACCCCAGTCTCAAACCTCTGCTCTCTGCTACAGTCCTTCTGCACCCCAGTCTCCAACTTCTGCTCTCTGCAACATCTCTTCTGCCTCCAGTCTTTAAACTGTGCTCTCTATAACTATCCTTCTGCACCCCAGTCTCCAACGTCTGTTTTCTGCAACAGTGCTTCTGACCCCAGTCTCCAGCCTCTGCTCTCTGTAACATCCTTCTGTACCCCAGTTTCCAAACTCTGCTCTAGGTGATATTCCTTCTGCACCCCATTCTCCACCCTCTGCTCTTTGTAATGGTACTTCTGTACCGCTCTCTCCAATCAATCTCTGCTCACTGCAACATTTCCTCTGCACCCAAGTCTCCAAACTGTGCTCTCTGTAAAGATCCTTCTGCACCTCAGTCTCCAAACCCTGCTCTCTGCAACGATCCTTCTGCACCTCAGTCTCCAAACTCTGCTCTCTGCAAAGATCCTTCTGCACCTAGTTTCCAATCTCTGCTCTCTGCAACGATCCCTCTGCACCCCAGTTTCCAACCTCTGCTCTCTGTTACAGTCCTTCTACACTTCAGTCTCCAACCTCTCCTATCTATACCAATCCTTATTCACCTCAGTCTCTAACCTCTGCTCACTTTAACAGTCTTTCTGCACCTCAGTCTCCAATCTCTGCTCTCTGCAACAGTCCTTCTGCACCCCAGTCTCCAACCTTTGCTCTCTGTAACAGTTCTTCTGCTCCCCAATCTCGAACCTCTGCTCTCTGAAATAATCCTTCTGCACCTCAGTCTCCAACATCTGCTCTCTGTAACAGTCCTTCTGCACCCTAGTCTCCAACATCTGCTCTCTACAGCGGTCATTCTGCACCAAAGTCTCCAAACTCTGCTCTCTCTAACAGTCCTTCTGTACTGCAGTCTCTAACCTCTTCTCTCTATAACTGTCCTTCTGCACCCCAATTGCCAATCTCTGCTTTCTGTAACAGTCCTTCTGCACCTAAGATTCCAACCTCTGCTCTCTGTAACAGTCCTTTTAAGCCTCAGTCTGAAACCTCTGCTCTCTGCAACGATCCTTCTGCACCCCAGTCTCCAAATTCTACACTCTGCAACACTCCTCTGCACCCCAGTCTCCACCCCCTTCTCTCTGTAACAGTTCTTCTGCACCCCAATCTCCAAACTCTGCTCTCTGTAACACTCATTCTGCACTCCAGTCTCCACCCTGTGATCTCTGTAACAATTCGTCTGGACATCAGTCTCCAACCACTGCTGTATACAACGTTCTTTCTGCTCCTCAGTCTCCAAACACTACTCTCTGTAACAGTCCTTCTGCACCTCAGTCTCCAAACTCTGCTCTCTGTAAGATCCTTCTGCAACCAGTTCGCCAAACTCTGCTCTCTGTAACAGTCCTTCTGCACCCCAATCTCCAAAGTCTGCTCTCTATAACAGGCCTTCTGCACCTCAGTCTTATAACTCTGCTCTCTTTAATAGGCCTTCTGCACCCAAGTCTCCAACCTCTGCTCTCTGCTGCGATCATTCTGCACCCCAGGAACCAACATCTGCTCTCTGCAACAGTACTTCTGCACCTCAGTCTCAAAACGCTGCTCTCTGCAACAATCCTGCTGCACCCCAGTCTTAAACCTCTGCTCTTGAACACTTCTTCTGCACCTCTGTCTCCAAAATGATCTCTGTAAGATCCTTCTGCAACCCAGTCTCGAAATTGTGCTATCTGTAACAGTCCTTCAGCACCCCCGTCTCCAACTTCTGCTCTCAGCAACAGTCCTTCTGCACCCCATTCTCCAACCTCTACTCTCTTTAAGATACTTCTGCACCTCAGTCTGAAAACGCTGCTCTCTGCAACAATCCTGCTGCACCCCAGTCTTAAACCTCTGCTCTTGAACACTTCTTCTGCACCTCTGTCTCCAAAATGATCTCTGTAAGATCCTTCTGCAACCCAGTCTCGAAATTGTGCTATCTGTAACAGTCCTTCAGCACCCCCGTCTCCAACTTCTGCTCTCAGCAACAGTCCTTCTGCACCCCATTCTCCAACCTCTACTCTCTTTAAGATCCTTCTGCACCAGTCTTTAAACTCTTCTCTCTGTATCAGTCCTTCTGCACCCAGGTCTCCAAACTCTGCTCTCCGCAATATTTCTTCTGCACCCGAGTCTCAAACCTGTGCTCTCTGTAACAGTCCTTCTGCACCCCAGATTCCAACATCTGCTCTCTGCAATGATCCTTCTTCTACCCAGTCTCCAAACTCTGCTCTCTGTAACGATCCTTCTGCACCCCACTCTTTAAAATGTGCTTTCTGTAACAATCCTTCTGCACCCCAGTCTCCAACCTCTGCTCTCTGTAACAGGTCTTCTGCACCCCAGTCTCCAAACTTTGCTCTCTGTAAGAGGCCTTCTGCATCCCAGTCTCCAACCTCTTCTCTCTGCAACAATCCTTATGCACCTCAGTCTCCAACCTTTGTTCTCTGCAAAGATATTTCTGCACCACAGTTTCCAACCTCTGAACTCTGTAACAGTCCTTCTGCACCCCAGTCTCCAACCTCTTTTCGCAGCTACAGTACTTCTGCACCCCAGTCTCCAATCTCTGCTCTCTGGAACATTTCTTCTGCACCCAAGTATCTAACCTGTGTTCTCTGTAACTGTCCTTCTACACCCCAGTCTCCAAACTCAGCTCCCTTTAGCGAGCCTTCTGCACCTCATTCTCCAACCTCTGCTCTCTGAACGATCCTTCTGCACCCCAGTCTCAATCCTCTTCTCTCTGTAAAAATCCTTTTGCACCCCAGTCTCCAACCTCTCCTCTCTGTATATGTCCTTCTGCACTTAAGTCTCCAAGTTCTGCAATCTGTAACAGTCCTTCTGTACCCCAGTCTAAAAACTCTGCACTCCGAAATGATCTTTCTGCACCTTAGTCTCCAAACTCTGTTATCTTTAATAGTCCTTCTGCACCCAGTCTCCAACATCTGCTCTATGCAAGGATCCTTCTTATCTCCAGACTCCTAACTCTGCTCTCTGCATTGGTAATTCTACATTCCAGTTTGTAAAATATGCTCTCTGTAACAGTCCTTCTGCACCTCAGTCTCCAAACTCTGCTCTCTGAAACAGTCCTTCTGCACCCCTGTCTCCAACCTCTGCTCTCAGTAACAGTTCTTCTGCACCCCAATCTCCAAACTCTCCTCTCTGTAACACTCCTTCTGCACCCCAGTCTCCACCCTCTACTCTCTGTAAAAGTCCTTCTGCACCTTAGTCTCCAACCTCTGCTCTCTCTAAGATCCTTCTGCTACCCATGCTCCATATGCTGCTTTCTGTAAGAGTCTTCTGCACCCCAGTCTCCAAACTTTGCTCTCTGTAACAGGCCTTCTGCACCCCAGTCTTCAAACTCTGCTCTCTGTAACAGGCCTTCTGCACCCCAATCTCCAACCTGTGCTCTCTGCAACGATCCTTCTGCACCCCAGTCGCCAAACTCTGCTCTCTGTAACAGTCCTTCTGCTACCCAGGATCCAAAATCTGCTCTCTGAAACAGTCCTTCTGCACCTCAGTCTGAAAACTCAGCTCTCTGCAAAAATCTTTCTGCACTCGAGTTTCCAAACTTTGCTCTCTGTAACAGTTCTTCTGAGCCTCAGTCTACAAAATGCTTTCTGTAAGATCCTTCTGCAACCCAGTCTCGTAATTGTGCTATCTGTAACAGTTCTTCGGCATTCTAGTCTGCAAACACTGCTCTCTGTAACAGTCCTTCTGCACCCCAGTCTCCAACCTCTGCTCTCTGTAACAGTCCTTCTACATCCCAGTCTCCAAACTCTGCTCTCTGCTAAAGTACTTCTGCACCCCAGTCTCCAAAATCTGCTCTCTGTATCAGCCCTTTTATACCTCAGTCTCAAACCTCTGTTCTCTGCAGCATTCCTTTTACACTGCAGTAACCAAAATCTGCTCTGTTTAACAATCCTTCTGCATCCCAGTCTCCAACCTCTGCTCTCTGCAACATTTCTTCTGCACCCCAGTCTCCGACCTGTGCTCTCTGAAACTATCTTATTGCACCCCGGTGTCCAAACTCTGCTCTCTGTAGCGATCCTTCTGCACCTCAGTCTCCAACCTCTTTTCTCTGCAACGATTCTTCTGCATCTCACTCTCCCACATATGCTCTCTGCAATGGTCCTTCTGCACCCCAGTTTCCAAACTCTGCTCTCTTTAACAGTTCTTCTGTATGACAGTCTTCAACCTTTTCTCTCTCTAACGGTCATTCTGCTCCCCAATTTCCAAACTCTGCTCTCTTTATCAGCCCTGCTAAGCCTCAGTCTGAAACTTCTGCTCTCTGCAACAATCCTTCTAAACCCAAGTCTCCAAACTATGCTATCTGGAACAATTCTTCTGCACCCCAGTCCCCAACATCTGCTCTCTGTAACAGGTCTCCTGCGACCCAGTCTCCAAACTCTGCTCTCTGTAAAAGGCCTTCTAGACCACAGTCTCCAACTTCTGCTCTCTGCAAAAGTCTTTCTACACCCCTGTCTTCAACCTCTGCTCTCTGCAACGATCCTTCTTCATCCCAGTCTCCAAAGTCTGGTCTCTGTAAGATTCTTCTGCACCCCGTTCTCAAAACTTTGCTTTCTGTAACAGTCATTCTGCAACTCAGTCTACAACCTCATCTCTCTGCAACGGCCCTTTTGCACCCCAGTATCCAAACTCTGTTCTCTGCAGCTGTCCTTCTAAATCCCAAGCTACAAACTCTGCTCTCTGTAACAGTACTTCTGCACCCCAGTCTCCAAACTCTACTTTCCGTATTAGTTATTCTGCACCCCAGTCTAAAACTTCTGCTGTCTGTAACAGTCCTTCTGCACCTCAGTCTCCAACTCTGCTCTCCGCACCAGTCCTTCTGCACCCCAGTCTCCAACCTCTGCTCTCTGCAACCGTCTTATTATACCCCAGTATCCAACATATTCTCTGCGTAATTATCTTTCTACACCCCAGTCTCCAACCTCTGATCTCTGCTACAGTACTTCTTCACCCCAGTCTCCAACCTCTGCTCTCTTCAACATTTCTTCTGCACCCCAGTCTCCAGCCTGTGCTCTCTGAAACTATCCTACTGCACCCCGGTCTTTAAACTCTGCTCTCTGTAGAGATCCTTCTGCACTTCAGTCTCCAACTTCTGCTCTCTGCAACGATCCTTCTGCATCCCAGTCTCCAAGCTCTGCTCTCTGTAACAGTCCTTCTGCACATCAGTGTCCAACCTATGTTCTCTGTAAGGATCCTTCTGCACCTGATGTCCAAACTCTGTTGTCTGTAACTGGCCTTCTGCACCACAGTCTCAAAACTCTTCTTTCTGTAACAATTCTTCTGAACCCCAATTTCCAAACTCTGCTCTTTGTAAGACTCATTCTGCACCCCAGTCTCCATCCTCTTCTCTCTGTAAGAATCCTTTGACACCCCTGTCTCAAACCTCTCCTCTCTGTAAAAGTCCTTCTACACCTCAGTATTCAACCTCTGCAATCTGTAACGGTCCTACTGCACCCCAGTCTCCATCTTCTGCTCTCTGTATCAGTCCTTCTGCACACAAGTCTCCAATCTCTGCTCTCTGCAACATTTCTTCTGCACCCCACTCTCCAACCTGTGCTCTCTGTGACAGTCCTTCTGCACCCCAGACTCAAACATCTGCTCTCTGTAACAGGTCTTCTGCACCTCAGTTTCCAACTTTATCTCTCTGCAACAGCCCTTCTGCACCCCAGTATCCAACCTCTGTTCTCTACAGCAGTCTTTCTGAACCCCAGGCTACAAACTCTACTCTCTGTAACAATCCTTCTGCACCCCAGTCTCCAAACTCTACTTTCTGTATCCGTTATTCTGGACCCCAGTCTGAAACCTCTGCTCTCTGTATCAGTCCTTCTGCACCTCAGTCTTCAAACTCTGCTCTCCACAACAGTCCTTCTGCACCCCAGTTTCAAACTTCTGCTCTGTGCAAAAGTCCTTCTACACACCAATCTCCAACATCTGCTCTCTGCAACGATCCTTCTGCATCCCAGTCTCCAACGTCTGCTCTCTGCAACAGTCCTTCTACACCCCAGTCTCCAAACTCTGCTCTCTGCTACAGTCCTTCTGCACCCCAGTCTCCAACCTCTGCTCTCTTTAACATTTCTTCTGCACCCCAGTCTCTAACCTGTGCTCTCTGTAACTATCCTACTGCACCCCGGCCTCCAAACTCTGCTCTCTGTAGCGATCTTTGTGCACTTCAGTTTCCAACATCTGCTCTGTGCAACGATCCTTCTGCATCCCACTCTCCAACGTCTGTTCTCTGCAACAGTCATTCTGACCCCAATCTCCAGCCTCTGCTCTCTGTAACATCTTTCTCCACCCAGTTTCCAAGCTCTGCTCTAGGTGACATTCCTTCTGTACCCCAGTCTCCAACCTCTGCTCTTTGTAAAAGTACTTCTGTACCGCAGTCTCTAATCTCTGCTCACTGCAACATTTCTTCTGCACCCCAGTCTCCAAACTGTGCTCTCTGTAACTGTCTTTCTGACCTCAGTCTCCAACCTCTGCTCTCTATAACGATCCTTCTGCACCTCAGTCTCCAACCTCTGCTTTCTGCAAAGATCCTTCTGAACCACAGTTTTTAAACTCTGCACACTGTAACAGTCCTTCTACACCTAGTCTCCAACCTCTTCTCTCTGTAACAATACTTATGCACCTCAATCTCCAACCTCAGATCTCTGTAACAGTCCTTCTGCCCCTCAGTCTCCAACCTCTGCTCTCTGTAACAGGCTTACTGCACCCCAGTCTCCAACCTCTGCTCTCTGTAACAGTTCTTTGCACGCCAATCTCGAAACTCTGCTCTCTATAACAATCTTCTAAACCGCAGTCTCCAACCTCTTTTCTCTGTAACTATCCTTCTGAACCTCAGTCTCCAACCTCTGCTCTCTGCAACAGTCTTTCTGCACCCCAGTCTCCAGACTCTGCTCTTTGTAAGATCTTTTTGGATCACTTTCTCCAAACTCTCCTCTCTGTAACAGTCCTTCTCTACCCCAGTATCCAAACTCATCTCTCTGTTGAGGTCCTTCTGCACCTCAGTCTCCAAACTTTGCTCTCTGTAATGATCCTTTTATAACGCAGTCTCCAAACTCTGCTCTCTGTATAAATTCTTTTTCACCTCAGTCTCCAATTTCTGCTATCTGTAACAGTCCTTCTGCACCCTAGTCTCCAACATCTGCTCTCTACAAGGGTCCTTCTGCACCAAAGTCTCCAAACTCTGCTCTCTCTAACAGTCCTTCTGTACTGCAATCTCCAAACTCTTCTCTCTATAACGGTCCTGCTGCACCCCAATTGCCAAACTTTGCTTTCTGTAACAGACCTTCTGCACCTCAAATTCCAACCTCTGCTCTCTGTATGAGTCCTTCTATGCCTCAGTCTGAAACCTCTGGTGTCTGCAACAATCCTTCTGCACCCCAGTCTCCAATCTCTACTCTGTGTAACAGGTCTTCTTCACCAGAGTCTCCAAACTCTGCTCTCTGTAACAGGCCTTTTGCAGCCTAGTCTTCAACCTCTTCTCTCTGCAACGATCCTTCTGCACCTCAGTCTTCAACATCTGCTCTCTGCAACAGTCCTTCTAAACTGGAGTTTCCAACCTCTGCTCTCTGCAATGATCCTGCTGCATCCCAGTCCCCAACAACTGCTCTCTGCAACAGTCCTTCTGCACCCCAGTCTACAACCTGTGCTCTCTGCTTTAGTACTTCTGCACCCCAGTCTCCAACCTCTGCTCTCTGCAGCATTTCTTCTGCACCAAAGTCTCCAACCTGTGCTCTCTGTAACTGTCCTGCTGCACCCCAGTCTCCAACCTCTGCTCTCTAGCGATTCTTCTGCACCTCATTTTCAACCTCTGCTTTCTGCAATGATCCTTCTGCACTGCAGTCTCCATCTTTTGCTCTCTTTAAGAATCCTTTTGCACCCCAGTCTCCAACTTCTCCTCTTTGTAAAAGTCCTTCTGCACCTCAGTCTCCTAATTCTGCAATCTATAACAGTCCTTCTGCACCCCAGTCTCAAGCCTCTGCACTCAGAAATGATCTTTCTGAACCACAGTCTCCAAACTCTGCTCTCTTTAATAGTCTTTATGCACACCAGTCTCAAACATCTGCTCTCTGCAACCATTCTTCTTCTCCCCAGGGTCCATCCTCTGATCTCAATCAATGGTCCTTCTACATCCTAGTTTCCAAAATCTTCTCTCTTTAGCAGTCTTTCTGCACCTCAGTCTCGAAACTCTGCTCTCTGAAACAGTCCTTCTGCACCCCTGTCTCCAACCTCTGCTCTCAGTAACAGTTCTTCTGCACCCCAATCTCCAAACTCTGCTCTGTGTTACACTCCATCTGCACCCCAGTCTCCACCATCTACTCTCTGTAAAAGTCCTTCTGCACCTCAGTCTCAAAACTCTGCTCTCTGTAAGATCCTTCTGCAACCCATTCTCCAAACGCTGCTCTCTGTAAGAGTCTTCTGCACCCCAATCTCCAAACTCTGCTCTCTATAACAGGCCTTCTGCACCCCAGTTTCCAACATCTGCTCTCTGCAACGATCCTTCTTCTACCCAGTCTCCAAACACTGCTCTCTGTAAAAGTCCTTTTGTATCACAGTTTTCAACCTCTTCTCTTTGTAACGGTCCATCTGCTCCCCAATTTCCAACCTCTGCTCTCGGTAACAGTCCTTCTGCACCTCAGTCTCCAAACTCTTCTCTCTGCAACAGTCCTTCTGCACCCCAGTCTCCAACCTCTGCTCTATGTGAGATCCTTCTCCACCTCGTTCTTTAAACTTTGCTCTCTGTAACAGTCATTCTGCACCTCAGTCTTCAACCTCATCTCTCTGCAACGGCCATTCTGCACCCCAGTATCCAACCTCTATTCCCTGCAGCAGTCCTTCTGAACCCCAGGATACAAACTCTGCTCTCTGTAACAATCCTTCTGCACCCCAGTCTCCAAACTCTACTTTCCGAATCAGTTATTCTGCACCCCAGTCTGAAACCTTTCCTCTCTGTATCAGTCCTTCTGCACATAAGTCTGCAAACTCTGCTCTCCACAACAGTCTTTCTGCACACCAGTTTCAAACTTCTGCTCTGTGCAAAAGTCCTTCTACACACCAGTCTCCAAAATCTGCTCTCTGCAATGAATCTTCTGCATCCCAGTCTCCAACGTCTGCTCTCTGAAACAGTCCTTCTACACCCCACTCTCCAACCTCTGCTCTCTTCAACATTACTTCTGCACCCCAGTGTCTAACCTGTGCTCTCTGTAACTATCCTACTGCACCCCTATCTCCAAACTCTGCTCTCTGTAGCGATCTTTCTGCACCTCAGTTTCCAACCTCTGCTCTCTGCAACGATCCTTCTGCACCCCACTCTCCAACGTCTGTTCTCTGCAACAGTCATTCTGACCCCACTCTCAAGCCTCTGCTCTCTGTAACATCCTTCTCCACCCCAGTTTCCAAACTCTGCTCTAGGTGACATTCCTTCTGCACCCCAGTCTCTACCCTCTGCTCTTTGTAACAGTACTTCTGTACCGCAGTCTCTAATCTCTGCTCACTGCAACATTTCTTCTGCACCCCTGTCTCCAAACTGTGCTCTTTGTAACTGTCTTTCTGACCCAAGTCTCCAACCTCTGCTCTCTGTAACGATCCTTCTGCACCTCAGTCTTCAAGCTCTGCTTTCTGCAATGATCCTTCTGAACCACAGTTTCCAAACTCTGCACTCTGTAACAGTCCTTCTACACCTAGTCTCCAAGCTCTTCTCTCTGTAACAATCCTTCTGCACCTCAGTCTCCAACCTCTGATCTCTGTAACAGTCCTTCTGCCCCTCAGTCTCCAACCTCTGCTCTCTGTAAAAGGCTTACTGCACCCCAGTCTCCAACCTCTGCTTTCTGTAACAGTTCTTTTGCACCCCAATCTCGGAACTCTGCTCTCTATAACAGTCTTCTAAACCACAGTCTCCAACCTCTTTTCTCTGCAACGATCCTTCTGAACCTCAGTCTGCAACCTCTGCTCTCTGCAGAAGTCCTTCTGCACCCCAGTCTCCAGATTCTGATCTTTGTAAGATCCCTTAGCATCACTTTCTCCAAACTCTCCTCTCTGTAACAGTCCTTCTGCACCCCAGTATCTAAACTCTGCTCTCTGTAAAAGTCCTTCTGCACCTCAGTCTCCAACCTTTGCTCTCTGTAATGGTCCTTCTGTAACGCAGTCTTCAACCTCTGCTCTCTGTATCAATCCTTCTTCACCTCAGTCTCCAATGTCTGCTATCTGTAAAAGTCCTTCTACACCCTAGTCTCCAATATCTGCTCTTTACAACGGTCCTTCTGCACCAAAGTCTCCAAATTCTGCTCTCTCTAACAGTCCTTCTGTACTGCAGTCTCCAAACTCTTCTCTCTATAACGGTCCTGCTGCACGCCAATTTCCAACCTCTGGTTTCTGTAACAGTCGTTCTGCACCTCAGATTCCAAACTCTGCTCTCTGTATGATTCCTTCTATGCCTCAGTCTGAAACCTCTGCTGTCTGCAACAATCCTTCTGCACCTCAGTCTCCAATTAATACTCTCTGTAACAGGCCTTCTGCACCCTCGTCTCCAACCTCTTCTCTCTGCAACGATCCTTCTGCACCTCAGTCTCCAACATCTGCTCTCTGCAACAGTCCTTCTCAACCGCAGTCTCCAACCTCTGCTCTCTGCAATGATCCTTCTGCATCCCAGTCTCCAACATCTGCTCTCTGTAGCGATCCTTCTGCACCTCATTTTCAACCTCTGCTCTCTGCAACGATCCTACTGTACCTCAGTCTCAATACTCTGCTCTATGTAAGAATCCTTTTGCACCCCAGTCTCCAACTTCTCCTCTTTGTAAAAGTCCTTCTGCACCTCATTCTCCAAGTTCTGCAATCTATAACAGTCCTTCTGTACCCCAGTTTCAAACCTCTGAACTCAGAAACTATCTTTCTGAACCACAGTCTCCAACCTCTGCTCTCTTTGATAGTCCTTCTGCACCCCAGTCTCTCACATCTGCTCTCTGCAATGATCCTTCTTTTCCCCAGGCTCCAAACTCTGCTCTCTGCAACGGTCCTTCTACATCCCAGTTTCCAAAATCTTTTCTCTGTAGCAGTCCTTCTGCACCTCAGTATCGAAACTCTACTCTCTGAAACAGTCCTTCTGCACTCCTGTCTCCAAACTCTGTTCTCAGTAACAGTTCTTGTGCACCTCAATCTCCAAACTCTGCTCTCTGTAACACTCCTTCTGCACCCCAGTCTCCACCCTCTACTCTCTGTAAAAGTCTTTCTGCACCTCAGTCTCCAACCTATGCTCTCTGTAAGATCCTTCTGCACCCCATTCTCCAAACGCTGCTCTCTGTAAGAGTCTTCTGCACCCCAGTCTCCAACATCTGCTCTCTGCAACGATCCTTCTTCTCCTCAGTCTCCAAACTCTGCTCTCTGTAAAAGTCCTTTTGTATCGCAGTCTTCAACCTCTTTTCTTTGTAACGGTCCATTTGCTCCCCAATTTCCAACCTCCTCTTTCGGTAACAGTCCTTCTGCACCTCAGTCTCCAAACTCTTCTCTCTGCAACGATCTTTCTACACCTCAGTCTACAACCTCTGCTATCTCTAAAAGTCCTTCTGCACCTCAGTCTCCGTTCTTTGCTCTCTGTATTTGTCCTTGTGCACCCCAGTCTCCAATCTCTGCTCTCTGTAACAATCCTTCTGCACCTCTGTCTCAAAACGTCTGCTCTGTGTAATAGTCCTTCTGCACCCCAGTCTCCCACATCTGCTCTCTGCAACGATTCTTCTGCAACTCAGTCTTCAACCTCTTCTCTCTGCAACAATCCTTCTGCACCCCAGTCTCCAACCTCTGCTCTCTGTGAGATCCTTCACCACCCCGTTCTCCAAACTTTGCTCTCTGTAGCAGTCATTCTGCACCTCAGTATCCAACCTCATCTCTCTGCAACGGCCCTTCTGCACCCCAGTATCCAACCTCTGTTCTCTGCAGCAGTCCTTCTGCAACCCAGGCTACAAACTCTGCTCTCTGTAACAATCCTTCTGCACCCCAGTCTCCAATATGTACTTTCAGTATTAGTTATTCTGCACCACAGTCTGAAACCTCTGCTCTCTGTATCAGTCTTTCTGCAACTCAGTCTCCAAACTCTGCTCTCCCCAACAGTCCTTCTGCACCCCAGTCTCCAACATCTGCTCTCTGCAACAGTCCTTCTACACCCCAGTCTCCAACCTCTGCTCTCTGCAAAAGTCCTTCTACACACCAGTCTCCAACATCTGCTCTCTGCAACGATCCTTCTGTATCCCAGTCTCCAACGTCTGCTCTCTGCAACAGTACTTCTACACCCCATTCACCAACCTCTGCTCTCTTCAACATTTCTTCGGCACCCTAGTCTCTAACCTGTGCTCTCTGTAACTATCCTACTGCACCCCGGTCTCCAAACTCTGCTCTCTGTAGCGATTCTTCTGAACCTCAGTTTCTAACCTCTGCTCTCTGCAATGATCCTTCTGCACCCCAGTCTCCAACATCTGTTCTCTGCAACAGTCTTTCTGACCCCAGTGTCCACCCTCTGCTCTCTGTAACATCCTTCTGCACCCCAGTTTCCAAACTCTGCTCTCTGTGACATTTCATCTGCACCCCAGTCTCCACCCTCTGCTCTTTGTAACAGTACTTCTGCACCGCAGTCTCCAAACTCTGCTCTCTGTAACTGTCTTTCTGACCCCAGTCTCCACCCTCTGCTCTCTGTAACGATTCTTCTGCACCTCAGTCTCCAACCTCTGCTTTCTGCAACGATCCTTCTGCACCTCAGTTTCCAACCTCTGCTCTCTGAATCGATCCTTCTGGACCACAGTTTCTAACCTCTGCACTCTGTAACAGTCCTTCTACAACTAGTATCAAACCTCTTCTCTCTGTACCAATATTTCTGCACCTCAGGCTCCCACCTCTGCTCTCTGTAACAATCCTTCTGAACCTCAGTCTCCAACCTCTGCTCTCTGTAACAGGCTTACTGCACCCCAGTCTCCAACCTCTGCTCTCAGTAACAGTTCTTCTGCACCCCAATCTCAAATCTCTGCTCTTTGTAACAGACTTTCTGCACGCCAGTCTCCAATATATATTCTCTGCAACAATACTTCTGAACCTCAGTCTCAAATCTCTGCTCTCTCCAATAGTCCTTCTGCACCCCAGTCTCCAGTCTCTGCTCTCTTTAACATCCTTTTTTATTTCTTTCTCCAACCTCTCTTCTTAGTAACAGTCCTTCTGCACCCCAGTATCCAACGTCTGCTCACTGTAAAAGTCTTTCTGCATCTCAGTCTCCAAACTTTGCTCTCTGTAATGGTCCTTCTGCACCCTAGTCTTCAACATCTGCTGTCTACAACAGTCCTTCTGCATGAAAGTCTCCAAATTCTGCTCTCTATAACGGTCCTTCTGCACCCCAATTGCCAACCTCTGCTTTCTGTAACAGTTCTTCTGCACCTCAGATTCCAACATCTGCTCTCTGTAACAGTCCTTCTAAGCCTCAGTCTGAAACCTCTGCTGTCTGCAACAATCCTTCTGCACCCCAGTCTCCAAACTGTGCTATCTGTAACAATCCTTCTGCACCCCAGTCTCCAACCTCTGCTCTCTGTAACAGGTCTTCTGCACCCCAGTCTCCATCTTGTGGTCTCTGTAACAAGCCTTCTGCTCCCCAGTCTCCAACCTCTTCTCTCTGCAAAAGTTTTTCTAAATCGCAGTCTCCAACCTCTGTTCTCTGCAATGATTCTTCTCTATCCCAGTCTCCAAGAAATGCTCAATGCAACAGTCCTTCTGCACCCCAGTCTACAAACTCTGCTCTCTGCTACAGTACTTCTGCACCCCAGTCTTCAACCTCTACTCTCTGCAACATTTCTTCTGCACCCAAGTCTCCAACCTGTGCTCTCTGTAACTGTCCTGCTGCAACCCAGTCTCCTACCTCTGTTCTCTGTAGTGATCCTTCTGCACCTCATATCCGACCTCTGCTCTCTTCACCGATCCTTCTGCATCCCAGTCTCCATTCTCTGCTCTCTGTAAGAATCCTTTGGCACCCCAGTATCCAACTTCTCCTCTCTGTAAAAGTCATTCTGCACCTCAGTCTCCAATCTGTAACAGTCCTTCTGCACCCCAGTCTCGAAACTCTGCACTCAGAAATGATCTTTCTGTACCTCAGTCTCCAACCTCTGCTCTATTTAAGTCTTTCTGCACCCCAGTCTCTAACATTTGCTCTCTGCAACGATCCTTCTTCTCCCAGGCTCTAACCTCTGCTCTCTGCATCGGTCCGACTACATCCCAGTTTCCAAAATCTGCTCACTGTAACAGTCCTTCTGCACCTCAGTCTCCAAACTCTGCTGTCAGAAACAGTCCTTCTGAACCCCTGTCTCCAACCTTTGCTTGAAGTAAAAGTTTTGATGCACCCCAATCTCCAAAACTCTGCTCTCTGTAGCACTCCTTCTGCACCCCAGTCTCCAATCTCTACTCTCTGTAACAGGCCTTCTGCACCCCAGTCTTCAACCTTTGCTCTCTGTAACAGCCCTTCTGCACCCCAATCTCAAACCTCTGTGTGCTCTCTGCAATGATCCTTTTACATCCCAGTCTCCAAAATCTGCTCTCTGTAATAGGCCTACTGCACCCCATGATCCAACATCTGCTCTCTGAAACAGTCCTTCTGCACCTCAGTCTGAAAACTCTGCTCTCTGCAAAAATCCTTCTGCACCCGAGTTTCCAAACTTTGCTCTCTTTAACAGTTCTTCTGAACCTCAGTCTACAAAATGTTGTCTGTAATATCCTTCTGCTATCAAGTCACGAAATTGTGCTATCTTTAACAGTCCTTCTGCACGAGAGTCTCAAAAGTCTGCTCTTTGTAGCAGGCCTCTTTGTAGCACCCCACTCTCCAACCTCTGCTCTCTGCAACGATCCTTCTGCACCCCAGTCTCCAACTTATGCTCTCTGCAATGATTCTACTGCACTCCAGTCTCCAACCTCTGATTTCTGCAACTAAGTCTCCAAATTCTGCTCTCTGTAAGATTCTTCTGCACCCCTGTCTCCATGCTCGGCTTTTTTCAATGATCCTTCTGCACCCCAGTTTCCAAACTCTGCTCTATGTAACAGGATTTTGCACCTCAGTATCCCACCTCTGCTCTCTGCTACAGTCTCTCTCCACCCCAGTCTTCAACTTCTGCTCTCTCTAAGATTCCTTCTGCACCTCACTCTCTAACCTCTGCTCTCTGCAACATTCCTTCTGCAGCCCAGTCTCCATCCTCTGCTCTCTGCAACAGTCCTCCTTCACCCCAGTCTTCAACCTCTGCTCTCTGCAACAGTCCTTCTGCACCCCAGTCTCCAAAATCTGCTCTCTACAACAATCCTTCTGCACCTCAGTCTTCAAAATCTGTTCTCTGCAACGGTCCTTCTGCACCTCAGTCTCTAACCTCTACTCTCTGTAACAGTCCTTCTGCACTTCACTCTCCAACATCTGCTCTCTGTAGGATCCTTCTAAAACTCAGTCTCAAAACTCTGCTCTCTGTATCTATCCTTCTGCATCTCTGTCTCCAACCTCTGCTCTTTGTAACAGTCCATTTGCACCTCAGTCTGACACCTCTGCTCTCTGCACGATCCTTCTGCACCCCAGTCTCCAAACACTGCTCTCTGTAACAGTCCACCTGCACCTCAGTCTCCAACCTATCCTCTCTGTAACAGGCCTTCTGCAAGCCAGTCTCCAAACTCTTCTCTCTGTAGCAGGCCTTCTGCACCCCAGTCTTTAAAATCTGCTCTCTGCAATGATCCAACTGTACCCCACTCTCCATCTTCTGATCTCTGCAATAGTCCTTCTGCACCTCAGGCTCCACATTCTGCTCTCTGTAAGATGCTGCTGCACCCCTGTATCCAACCTCTGCTCTCTAACAGTACTTCTGCACCTCACTCTCTTACTTCTGCTCTCTCTAACAGTCCTTCTGCACCTCAGTCTCCCAACTCTGCTCTTTGTAAGATCCTTTTGCAACCAAGTCTTTAAACTCTGCACTCTGTAAGAGTACTTCTGCACAACAGTCTTAAACCTCTTCTCTTTGCAACGATTGTTCTCCACCCCAGTCTCCAACATCTGCTCTCTGCAACAGTCTTGCTGCACAACAGTCTTCAAACTTTTTTCGCTGTAACAGTCCTTCTTCACCCCAGTCTCCAAATTCTACTCTCTGCAACGATCATTCTGGACCCCAGTCTTCAATGTCTGCTCTCTGCAACAGTTATTCTGCACCACAGTATCCAACCTCTGCTCTCTGTAAGATCTATCTGCACTCCAGTATCCAAACTATGCTCTCTGTAACATTTTTTCTCCACCCCAGTCTCCAACCTCTGTCCTCTGCAACAGTCCTTCTACTCCCCAGTCTCGAACATCTGCTCTCTGTAACAGTCCTTCTGTACCGCAGTCTCCAACCTCTGCTCTTCGTAAAGGTCCTTCTACACCCCAGTCTCCAAACTCTGGTTTCTGTATCATTCTGTCTGATCCCCAGTCTCCAACGTCTGTTTTCTGTATCTATCCTTCTGCACCTCAGTCTCCAACCTGTGCTCTATGTAAGAGTCATTCTGCACCCCAATCTCCAACACCTGTTCTGGATAACAGTCCTATACCACAGTCTCCAACATCTGCTCTCTGTAAAAGTCGTTCTGCACCCCAATTTCAAAACTCTGATTCCTGTAAGAGTCCTCCTGCACCTGAGTTTCCAAATTCTGCTCTCTGTAACAGTCATTCTACACCCCAGTCTCCAAACTCTTCTGTATCAGTCTTTCTGAACCCCAGTCTCCAACCTCTGTTCTCTGTATCTATCCTTCTGCACCTCACTCTCCAACCTCTTCTCTATGCAACAGTCCTTCTATACTGCAGTCTTCAAACTCTGCTCTCTGTAAAGGTCATTCTGCAGAACATACTCCAAACTCTGCTTTCTGTGTCAATTCTTCTGCACCATAGTCTCCAAATTCTGCTCTAAGAGTCTTTCTTCACCTCAGTATCCAACCTCTGCTCTCTTTAACAGTTCTTATGCACTCCAGTCTCCAAACTCTGCTCTCTGCAACAGTCCTTCTGCACCCAGTCTCCAACGTCTTCTCTCTGCAACAGTCCTTCTGCACTCCAGTCTTCAAACACTGCTCGCTGTAACAATCCTTCTGCCTCTCAGTCTCCAACCTCTGCTCTATGTAACAAGAATTTTGCACGTCAGTCTCTAACCTCTGCTCTCTGCAAGAGTCCTTCAGCACTTCAGTCTCCAACCTCTGCTCTCTGCAACAGTCCTTCTCCACCCAGTCTTCAACTTCTGCTCTCTCTAAGATTCCTTCTGCACCTCACTCTCTAACCTCTGCTCTCTGCAACATTCCTTCTGCAGCCCAGTCTCCATCCTGTGCTCTCTGCAACAGTCCTTCTTCACCCCAGTCTCCAAACTCTGCTCTCTGCAACAGTCCTTCTGCACCCCAGTCTCCAAACTCTGCTCTCTACAACACTCTTTCTGTACCTCAGTCTCCAAAATCTGTTCTCTGCTACGGTCCTTCTGCACCTCAGTCTCTAACCTCTATTCTCTGTAACAGTCCTTCTGCACTTAACTCTCCAACATCTGCTCTCTGTAGAATCCTTCTAAAACTCAAGTCTCAAAACTCTGCTCTCTGTATGTATCCTTCTGTACCTCAGTCTCCAATCTCTGCTCTCTGTAACAGTCCATCTGCACCTCAGTCTGACACCTCTGCTCTCTGAACGATCCTTCTGCACCAAGGCTCCAGGCACTGCTCTCAGGAACAGACCACCTGTTCCTCAGTCTCCAACCTCTGCTTTCTGTAAGATCCTTCAGGAACTCAGTCTCGAAACTCTGCTCTCTATAACAGTCCTTCTGCACCCCAGTCTCAAAACTCTCCTCTCTGTAACAGGCCTTCTGCACGCCAGTCTCCAAACTCTCCTCTATGTAGCAGGCCTTCTGTACCCCAGTCTTCAACCTCTGCTCTCTGCAACGATCCTACTGCACCCCAGTCTCCAACCTCTGCTCTCTGCAATGATCCTTCTGCACGCCAGTCTCCAACCTCTGCTCTCTGCAATGATCCACTGCACCCCAGTCTCCAACCTCTGATTTTCTCAACAGTCCTTTTTCAACTCTGTCTCCAAGTTTTGCTCTCTGTAAGATCCTTCTACACCCCTGTCTCAAAGCTCTGCTTATTGCAATGATCATCCTGCATCCCAGTGTCCAACCTCTGCTCTATGTAACAAAATTTTGCACCTCAGTCTCCAAGCTCTGCTCTCTGAAACAGTCCCTTCTGCACCCCAGTCTCCAACTTCTGCTCTCTCTAAGAGTCCTTCTGCAAGTCAGTCTCCAACATCTACTCTCTGCAGCATTCCTTCTGCAGCCCATTCTTCATCCTCTGCTCTCTGCAACAGTCCTTCTTCACCCCAGTCTCCAACCTCTGCTCTCTGCAAAAATCCTTCTGCACCCCAGTCTCCAAACTGTGCTCTCTGTAACAATCCTTCTGCACCTAAGTCTCCAAACTCTGTTCTCTGCAAAGGTCCTTCTGCAAATCAGTCTCCAACCTCTACTCTCTGTAACAGTCCTTCTGCACATCAGTCTGACACCTCTGCTCTCTGCACGATTCTTCTGCACCCCAGTCTCCAAACACTGTTCTTTATAACAGTCCTTCTGAACACCAGTCTCAAAACTCTGCTCTCTGTATCTATCCTTCTGCACCTCAGTCTCAAACCTGTGCTCTCTGTATCATTCCTTCTACACGCCAGTCTCCAACCTCTGCTCTCTGTAACAGTTTTTCTATACCGCAGTCTCCAAACTCTGGTCTTTGTAACGGTCCCTCTGCACCCCAACTTGCAACCTCTGCTTTCTGTAACAGTCCTTTTGCACATCAGTCTCCAAACTCTGCTCTATCTAACAGTACTTCTACACCTCAGTCTCCAAACTCTGCTCTCTGTAACAGTCCTTCTGCACCTCAGTCTGACTCCTCTCTTCTCTGCATGATCCTTCTGCACCTCAGTCTCCAAACACTGCTCTCTGTAAGAGTCCACCTGCACCTCAGTCTCCAACCTCTTCTCTCCATAAGATCCTTCAGCAACCCAGTCTCCAAACTTTGCTCTCTGTAACAGTCCTTCCACACACCAGTCTCCAACCTCTCCTCTCTGAAACAGGCCTTCTGGACGCCAGTCTCCCAACTCTACTCTCTGTAGCAGGCCTTCTGCACCCCAGTCTCCATAATGTGCTCTCTGCAACGATCCTTCTGCAGCCCAGTCTTTAACCTCTGATCTCTGCAACAGTCCATCTGCACCTCAGTCTCCAAACTCTGCTCTCTGTAAGATGCTTCTACACACCTGTATCCAACCTCTGCTCTGTGTAACAGTCCTTCTGCACCCGAGTCTCCAAACTCTGCTCTGTGTAACAGGACTTTCCACCCTAGTCTAAAACCTCTGCTCTCTACAACAGTCCTTCTGCACACTAGTTACCAACATCTGCTCTCTGCAACAGTCCTTCTGCAGCTCAGTCTTAAAACTCTTCTCTCTGCAACGACCCTTCTGCACCCCAGTCTTCACATCTGCTCTCTGCAACGATCCTTCTGCACCCAGTCTCCAACCTCTGCTCTCTGCAATGATCCTACTGCACCCCAGTCTCCAACGTCTGATCTTTGCAACACTCCTTTTGCAACTCTGGCTTCAACTTCTGTTCTCTGTAAGATCCTTCTGTACCCCTGTCTCCAAGCTCTGCTTATTGCAACTATCCTTCTCTACCCCAGTGTCCAACCTCTGCTCCATGTAACAAAATTTTGCACCTCAGTCTCCGAGCTCTGCTCTCTGCAACAGTCCTTCTGCACCCCAGTCTCCAACTTCTGCTCTCTCTAAGAGTCCTCTGCAACACAGTCTCCAACATCTACTCTCTGCAACATTCTTTCTGCAGCCCAGTCTTCATCCTCTGCTCTCTGCAACAGTCCTTCTTCACCCCAGTCTCCATTCTCTGCTCTCTACAACAGTCCTTCTGCACCCCAGTCTCCAAACTCTGCTCTCTGTAACAATCCTTGTGCACCTCAGTCTCCAAACTCTGTTTTCTGCAACAGTCCTTCTGCACCTCAGTCTGACACCTCTCCTCTCTGCATGGTCCTTCTGAACCTCAGTCTCCAAACACTGCTCTCTATAACAGTCCACCTGCACCTCAGTCTCCAACCTTTGCTTTCTGTAACAGTCCTTCTGCACCTCAGTCTGACACCTCTCCTCTCTGCATGGTCCTTATGCACCTCAGTCTCCAACCACTGCTCTTTGTAACAGTCCAACTGCACCTCAGTCTCCAACCTCTTCTCTCCTTAAGATCCTTCAGCAACCCAGTCTCCAAACTCTTCTCTCTATAACAGTCCTTCTGCACCCCAGTCTCCAACCTCTCCTCTCTGTAACAGGCCTTCTGGACGCCAGTCTCCCAACTCTGCTCTCTGTAGCAGGCCTTCTGCACCCCAGTCTCCATAATGTGCTCTCTGCAACGATCTTTCTGCACCCCAGTCTCCAACCCCTTATCTCTGAAACAGTCCATCTGCACCTCAGTCTTCTAATTCTGCTCTGTGTAAGATGCTTCTGCACAACTGTATCTAACCTCTGCTCTCTGTAACAGTCCTTCTGCACCCGAGTCTCCAAACTCTGCTCTCTTTAACAGGACTTTTCCACCCTAGTCTAAAATCTCTGCTCTCTACAACAGTCCTTCGGCACACTAGTTACCAAAATCTGCTCTCTGCAACAGTCCTTCTACACCTCAGTCTTAAAACTCTGCTCTCTGCAATGACCCTCCTGCACCCCAGTCTCCTACCTCGGCTCTCTGTAACAGTCCTTCTGCACCTCAGTCTCAAAACTCTGCTCTTCTTACCTGTCCTTCTGCACAACAGTCTCCTATTTCTGCTCTGTGTAACAGGACTTCTGCAACCCAGTCTCCAAACTCTGCTCTTTGTAACAGGCTTTCTGCACCCCAGTCTCCCACCTCTTCTCTCTGCAACGATTTTTCTCCACCCAAGTCTTCAAAATCTGCTGTCTGCAACAGTCGTTTTGAACCTCAGTCTCCAACCTATGCTCTCTGTAACAGTCCTTCTAAACCCAAATCTCCAAACTCTGCTCTCTTTAACAGTCTTTCTGCACCTCAGTCTCTAAACTCTGCTCTCTGCCACAGTCCTTCTGCACCCCAGACTCTAAAATCTTCTCTCTGCAACATTCTTTCTGCACCCCAGTCTTCAACATCTTCTCTCTGCAACACTCCTTCTGCACCCCAGTCTCCAAACTCTGCTCTCTGCCACGATCTTTCTGGAACCCAGTTTCCAACCTCTGCTCTCAGTAACAGTCCTACTGCACCTTAGTCTATAACCTCTGCTCTCTGTAACAGTCCTTCTGCACCCCAGTCTCCAAACACTGCACTCTGCACATTCCTTCTGCACCCCAGTCTCCAACCTTTGCTCTCTGAAACAGTGCTTCTGCACCCCAGCCTCTAAAATCTTCTTTCTGCAACATTTCTTCTGCACCCCAGTCTTCAACATCTTCTCTCTGCAACACTCCTTCTGCAACCCAGTCTCCAAACTCCGCTCTCTGCCACAATCTTTCTGGAACCCAGTTTCCAACCTCTGCTCTCAGTAACAGTCCTTCTGCACCACAGTCTCCAACCTCTGCTCTCTATATGATCCTTCTGCACTCTAGTTTTCAAACTCTGCTGTCTATAACATTCCTTCTCCACCCCAGTTATCAACCTCAGCTCTCTGCAACAGTCCTTCTGCTCCCCAGTCCCCGAGATCTGTTCTCTGTAACAATCCTTTTGTTTCGCAGTCTCCGACCTCTACTCTTTGTAAAGGTTCTTCTACACCCCAGTCTCCAAACTCTGCTTTCTGTATCAGTCTGCCTGAACCCCAGTCTCCAAAATCTGTTCTCTGTATCTATCCTTTGCACCTCACTCTCCAACCTATGCTCTATGTAAGAGTCATTCTGCACTCCAGTCTTCAACCTCTGCTCTAGGTAACAGTCCTATACCGCAGTCTCCAAACTCTGCTCTCTGTAACGGTGTTTCTGCGCCTTAATTTCCAAACTCTGCTTCCTGTAACAGTTTTTCTGCACCTGAGTCTCCAATCACTGCTCTCTGTAAAAGTCCACCTGTACCTCAGTCTAAAACCTCTGCTCTCCACGATTCTTCAGCACCCCAGTCTCAAACGACTGCTCTCTGTAACAGTCCACCTGCAGCTCAGTCTTTAACCTCTTCTCTCCGTAAGATCCTTCAGCAACTCAGTCTCCAAACACTGCTCTCTATAACAGTCCTTCTGCACCCCAGTCTCAAAACTCTCCTCTCTGTAACAGGCCTTCTGCACAAATGTCTCCAAACTCTGCTCTCTGCAATGATCCTACTAAACCCCAGTCTCCAACCTCTCATCTCTGAAACAGTCCTTCTGCACCCCAGTCTCCAACCTCTTCTGTCTCCAACGATTCTTCTCCACCCAATTCTCGAACATCTGCTCTCTGGAACTGTCCTTTTGCACCCCAGTCTTCAAACTCTCTGTAACATCCATCTGAAGCGCAGTCTCCAACCTCTGCTCTCTGTAACAGTCCTTCTGCACCCCAGTCTCCAAACGCTGCTCTCTGAAAAAGTCCTTCCGCACCTCAGTCTCCAATCCCTCCTCTCAGTAACAATCCTTCTGCACCGCAGTCTCTAGAATGTGCTCTCTTCAAAAGTCCTTTTTCACCCCAGTCTCCAAACTCTGCTCTCTGTAACAACCATCTGGACCCTAGTCTCCAACGTCTGCGCTCTGCAACAGTCCTTCTACAATACAGTCTCCAACCTCTGCTCTCTGTAAGATCTTTCTGCACTCCAGTTTTCAAACTCTGCTCTCTGTAAAATTTCTTCTCCACCCCAGTCTCAAACCTCTGTCTTTTGCAATAGTCCTTCTACTCCCCAGTCTCCGAGATCTGCTCTCTGTCACAGACCTTATGTACCGCAGTTTCCAAACTCTGCTCTTTGTAATGGTCCTTCTGCAACCCAGTCTCCAACCTCTGCTTTTTGAATCAGTCCTAATGAACCCCAGTCTCCAACCTCTGCTCTTTGTATCTATCATTCTGCACCTCAGTCTTCAACATGTGTGTTCTGTAACAGTCCTTCTTCACCCCAGTCTCCAACCTCTGCTCTCTGTAAAGGTCCTTCTATACCACAGTCTCCAACCTCTGCTTTCTGTAACAGCTCTTCTGCACGTCAGTCTCTAAACTCTGCTCTCTGTAAGAGTCCTTCCACACCTCAGTCTGAAACCTCTGCTCTCCATAATTCTTCTGCACCCAAGTCTCCAACCACTGATCTCTGTAACAGTCCACCTGCACCTCAGTCTCCAACATCTGCTCTCTCTAAGTTCTTTCAGCAAACCAGTCTCCAAACGCTGCTCTTTGTAACAGTCCTTCCGCACCTCAGTCTCCAACCCCTCCTCTCTATAACAATCCTTCTGCACCCCAGTCTCTAAAATGTGCTCTCTTCAGCAGTCCTTTTCACCCCAGTCTCCAACATCTGCTCTCTGCAACAGTCCTTCTGCACCCCAGTCTCCAACCTCTGCTCTCTGCAACGAACTTTCTGGACCCCAGTATCCAACGTCTGCGCTCTGCAACAGTCCTTCTACAATAGAGTCTCCAACCTCTGCTCACTGTAAGATTATTCAGGAACCCAGTCTCCAAACTCCCCTCTCTGTAACAGTCCTTCAGCAGCACAAACCTCTTCTCTCTGTAAAAGTCCTACTGCACCTCAGTTTCCAAACTCTGCTCTCTGCAACAGTCCTTCTGCACGCCAGTCTCCAACCTCTGCTCTCTGCAACAGTCCGTCTACACCCTAGTTACCAACATCTGATCTCTTCAACAGTACTTCTGCACCCCAGTCTCCAAACTCTGCTCTCTGTGAGAATCCTACTGCACATCAATCTTCAACCTTTGCTCTCTGTAAGATTCTTCTGCACCCCAGTTTCCAAACTATGCTCTCTGTAACATTACTTCTGAACCCTAGTCTCCAACCTCTGCTTTCTGCAACGGTCCAGCTGCACTCCAGTCTCCAAACTCTGTCCTCTGCAACAGTCCTGCTGCTCTCCAATATTGAAACTCTGTACCGCAGTCTCAAACCTTTGCTCTCCGGAATGGTCCTTCTGCACCCTAGTCTCCAAAATCTGCTTTCTTTATCAGTCATTCTGAACCCCAGTCTCAAAACCCTAATCTCTGTATCTATCCTTCTGCACCTCAGTCTCCAACCTGTGCTCTCTGTAACATTCCTTCTGCACCCCAGTCTCCAACCTCTGCTTTCTGTAAGAATTTTTGTATACCACAGTCTCCAAACTCTGGTCTCTGTAACAGTCCTTCTGCACCCCAATTTCCAAATTCTGCTTTCTGTAACAGTCCTTCTGCACCTCAGTCTCCAAACTCTGCTCTCTTTAACAGTCCTTCTAGACCTCAGTCTCCAATCTCTGCTCTCTGTAACAGTCCTTCTGCACCTCAGTCTGACACCTCTGCTCTCTGCACGATCCTTCCGCACCCCAGTCTCCAACCACTGCTCTCTGTAACAGTCCAGCTGAACGTCAGTCTCTAACCTCTGCTCTCTGTAAGATCCTTCAGCAACCCAGTATCCAAACTGTGCTTTCTATAACAGTCTTTCTGCAACCCAGTCTCCAAACTCTTCTCTCTCTTACAGGCCTTCTGCACGCAAGTCTCCAAACTCTGCTCTCTGTAGCAGGCCTTCTGCACCACAGTCTCCAACCTCTGCTCTCTGCAACAATCGTTCAGCACCCCAGTCTCCAAACTCTGCTCTCTGCAGTGATCATAATGCACCCTAGTCTCCAACCTCTGGTCTCTGCAACAGTCCTTCTGCACCTCAGTGTCCAAATTCTGCTCTCTGTAAGATCCTTTTGCACCCCTGTATCAAACTTCTGCACTCTTTAATAGTCCTTCTGCACCTGAGTTTTCAACCTCTGCTCTCTGTAACAGAACTTCCACAACTCATTCTCCAACATCTGCTCTCTGCAACAGTCTTTCTGCACCCCAATATCCAAACTATGCTCTCTATAACAGTCCTTCTGCTCCTAGTTTCAAATATCTGCTCTCTGCAACAGTCCTTCTGCACCCTAGTCTCCAACATCTACTGTCTGCAACAGTTCTTCTGCACCTCAGTCTTAAAACTCTACTCTCTGCAACGACCCTTCTGCACCCCAGTCTCCTACATCTGCTCTCTCTAACAGTCTTTCTGCAACTCAGTCTCCCCACTCTGCTCTCTGAAAGATCCTTCTGAAACCCAGTCTTTAAACTCTGCTCTCTGTAACAGGCCTTCTCAAACCCAGTCTTCAACCTCTTCTCTCTGCCACGATTTTTCTACATCCCAGTCTCCAACGTCTGCTCTCTGCAACAGTCTTTTTGCACCCCAGTCTTCAAACTCTGCTCTCTGTAAGATCCATCTGAACACCAGTCTCCTAACTCTGCTCTCTGTAACAGTCTTTCTGCACCCCAGTCTCCTAACTCTGCTCTCTGTAACAGTCCTTCTGCACCTCAGTCTCCAAACTCTGCTCTGTGTAACAGTCCTTCTGCAACCCAGTATCTAAAATAAGCTCTCTGCAACAATCCTTCTGCACCCCAGTCTCCATCATCTGCTCTCTGCAACAGTCCTTCTGCACCCCATTTTTTAAACTCTGCTCTCTGCAACTATTTTTTCTGGACCCCTGTCTCCAATGTCTGCTCTCTGCAACAGTCCTTCTGCAACACAGTCTCAAACCTCTCTCTCTCTAAGATCCTTCTGCACTCCAGTTTCCAAACTCTGCTCTCTGTAACATTCTTTCTTAACCGCAGTCTCTTACCACGATCCTCTGCAAATTCCTTCTGCTCTCCAGTCTCCAAGATCAGCTCTCTGTAACAGTCCTTCTGTACTGCAGTCTCCAACCTCTGCTCTTTGTAACGGTCCTTCTACACCCCAGTATCCAAACTCTGCTTTCTTTATCAGTCTGTCTGAACCCCAGTCTCGAACTTCTGTTCTCTGTATTTATATTTCTGCACCTCAGTCTCCAACCTGTGCTCTATGTAAGAGTCCTTCTGGACACCAGTCTCCAACCTCTTTTCTTGGTAACAGTCCAATACCGCAGTCTCCAAACTCTTCTCTCTGTAACGGTCTTTCTGCACCACAATTTCCAAACTCTGCTCTCTGTAAAAGTCCTTCTTAAACTCAGTCTCATAACTCTGCTCTTTGTAACAATCCTTCTGCACCTCAGTCTCTAAACACTGCTCTCTATTACACTCCACCTGCACCTCAGTCTCCAACCTCTCCTATTTGTAAGATCCTTCTGCAACCCAGTCTCCAAATACTGCTCTTTATAACAGTTTTTCGGCACCCCAATTTTCAACTTCTGCTCTATCTAAGTGTCCTTCTGCACCACAGTCTCCAACCTTTTTTCTCTGCAACAGTCTTTCTGCACCCCAGTCCAAATTCTTCTGCAACTCAGTCTCCAAATTCTGCTCTCTTCAACGATCCTTCTGCACCCCAGACTCCAACTCTGCTCTCTGTAACTGTTTTTCTGAACCTCAGTCTCCAACATCTGCTTTCTGCAACCGTCCTTCTGCACCCCTGTCTCCAACCTCTGCTCTCTGGAACGGTCCTTATGCACCCCAGTCTCCAACATCTGCTCTCTGTAAGGTCCTTCTGCACCCAGTTTCCAAATTCTGCTCTCTGTATCATTCTTCTCAAACCCAGTCTACAACCTCTGCTTTCTTAAATGGTCCAGCTGCAACCCAGTCTACAGCATCTGTTCTCAGGAAAAATCCTTCTACTTTCCAGTCTCAAACCTCTGCTCTCTGTAACAGTCCTTCTGTACTGCAGTCCCCATCCTCTGCTCTCTCTAACGGTCCTTATGCACCCCAGTCTCAAACCTCTGCTTTCTGTATAAGTCCTTCTGAACCACGGAATCTAACCTCTGCTTTCTTTAACAGTCCTTCTGCACCTTTGTCTCCAACCTCTGAACTCTTCAACCTTACTTCTGAACCCCATTCTCTAACCTCTGCTCTCTGTAACAGTCCTTCTGCACCCAATTCTCTAACCCCTGCTCTATGCAACAGTCCTTCTGTACTACAGTCTCCAACCTCTGCTCTCTATAATGGTTCTTCTGCACCCCAGTCTCAAAATCTGCTTTCTGTATCAGTAATTCTGCACCCCAGTCTCCAAACTTTGCTCTCTGTAACATTCTTTCTGCACCTCAGTCTCCATCCCATGCTCTCTGTGACAGTTGTTCTGCACCCCAGTCTCCAAACTCTGCTCTCAGCAACAGTTCTTCTGAACTCCAGTCTCCAACATCTGCACTCTGAAACAGTTCTTCTACAAACCATTCTCCAACCTCTGCTCTCTATAACAGTTTTCTTTTATGGCAGTCTTGGAACTCTGTTCTCTGCAACGGTTCTTCTGCACCATAGTCTCCAACCTCTGCTGTCTGTATCAGTCCTTCTGAACCCCAGTCTCCAAACTCTGCTCTCTGTATCAGTTATTCTGCACCTCAGTCTCCAAATTCTGCTCTCTTCAACAGTCCTTCTGCAGCCAAGTCTCCAAAACCTGCAACCTGCAACAGTCATTCTTCACCCCATTCTCCCACCTCTGCTATCTGCAACAGTCCATCTGCACCCCAGTCTCCAAACTCTTCTCTCTGTAACAATCCTTCTGCACCTCTGTCTCCACCTCTGCTCTCTGCAATGGTCCTTCTGCACCTCAGTCTCCAACGTACACTTTCTGTAAGAGTCCTACTGCACCTCAGTCTCCATACTCTGCCCTCTGTAACAGTCGTTCTGCATCCTTTCACCAAACTCTGCTCTCTATAACAGGCCTTCTGCACCGCAGTCTCCAACCTCTGTTCTCTGTAAAAGTCCTTCTGCACCCCAGTCTCAAACCTCTGCTCTATGCAAAGATCCTTCTGCACCAAAATCTCCAACCTCTGTAATCTCCAACAGTCCTTCTGCACCTCAGTGTGAAAAATCGGTTCTCAGCAACGATCCTTCTGCACCACAGTCTTCAAACTCTTCTCTCTGTAACAGTCTTTTTCCACCTCAGTCTCCAACCTCTGCTCTCAGTAAGATCCTTCTTCAACCATATCTCCAAAACTCTGCTCTCTGTAACAGTCCTTCTGCACCCCAGTCTCCAACCTCTGCTCTCTGCCACAGTCTTTCTAAACACCAATTTCCAACCTCTGGTCTCTAAAACAGTCCTTTCTGCACCCCAGTATCCAAAATCTGTTCTCTGTAACAATCCTACTGCACCTCAGTTCTCAAACACTGACCTCTGCAATGGTCCTACAGCAACCCAGTCTCTAGCCTTTGCTCTCTGCAACGACCCTTCTGCACCCCAGTCTCCAACATCTGCTCTCTGCAACAGTCATTCTGTACATCAAACCTCTGCTTTCTATATCAGTCCTTCTGCACTCCAGTATGCAAATTCTGCTCTTTCTAAGAGTCTTTCTGCACCTCAGTCTCCAATCTCTGCTCTCTGCAACAGTCCTTCTACACTCCAGTCTCCAACCTCTGCTCTCTGCAAAAATCCTTCTGCACCCCTGTCTCCCAACTCTGCTCTCTGCAACAGTGTTTCTGCACCCCAGTCTCCAACCTCTGCTCCCTGCAACGATCCTCTGGACCCTAGTCTCCAAACTCTACTCTCTGCAACAGTCCTTCTGCACCAAAGTCTCCAACCTCTGCTCTCTGTAACAGGACTTCTGCAACCCAGTCTCCAACCTCTGCTCTGTGTAACAGTCCTTTTGCACCCCAGTCTCCAAACTCTGCTCTCAGTAACAGTCCTTCTGCACCACAGTCTCCAAACTCTGCTCTCTGTAACAGTCCTTCTGCACCACAGTCTCCAAACTCTGCTCTCTGTAATAGTCCTTCTGCACCCTAGTTTCCAAACTCTGCTCTCTGTAACAGTTTTTCTACACCCCTGTCTCCAACCTTTCCTCTCTGTAACAGGCCTTCTGCACTCCAGTCTCAAAACTCTGCTCTCTATAGCAGGCCTTCTGCATCCCACTCTCCATCCTCTGCTCTCTGCAACGATCCTTCTGCACTCCAGTCTACGACCTTTGCTCTCTGCAATGATCCTACTTCACCCAGTCTCCAACCTCTGATCTCTGCAACAGTCCTTCTGCACCTTAGTCTCCAAATTCTGCTCTCTGTAAGATTTTTCTGGACCACTGTCTCCAAACTCTGCTCTCTGTAACAGTCCTTCTGCACCCCAGTCTCTAACCACTGCTCTCCGCAAGAGTATTCTGCACCCCAGTCTCCAAACTCTGCTCTCTGCAACAATCCTTCTGCACCCTAGTTACCAACATCTGCTCTCTGCTTCAATACTTATGCACCCCAGTCTTCAACCACTTATCTCTGTAACAGTCCTACTGTACTGCAGTATTCAACCTCTGCTCTCTGTAAAGGTCTTTCTGCACCCCAGACTCCAATATTTGCTTTCTTTATCAGTCCTTCTGTACCCCAGTTTCCAACCTCTGCTCTCTGTAAGAGTCCTTCTGCACCTCAGTCTCCAACCTCTGATCTCTGCAACAGTCCTTCTGCAACTCAGTCTCTAAATTCTGCTTTCTGTAAGATCCTTAGGCACTTCTGTATTTAACCTCTGCTCTCTGAAACTGTCATTCTTCACTTGAGTCTCCAAACTCTGCTCTCTGTAACAGGACTTCCGCACCTCAGTCTTCAAACTCTGCTCTCTGCAACAGGTACTTCTGCACCCAAGTCTCCAACCTCTGCTTTCTACAACAGTCTTTCTGGACCCTAGTTACCAACATCTGCTCTCTGCAACAGTCCTTCTACACACCAGTCTCTAAAATCTGCTCTCTGCAACAGTCATTCTGCACCTCAGTCTTCAAACCCTGCTCTCTGCAACGACCTTCTGCACCCCATACTCCTACCTCTGCTCTCTGTAACAGTCCTTCTGCACCTCAGTCTCCCAACTCTGCCCTCTGTTTTATCCTTCTGGAACCCATTCTTTAAACTCTGCACTCTGTAACAGTCCTTCTGCACAACAATCTCCAACCTCTGCTCTCTGTAACAGGACTTCTGCAACCCAGTCTCCAACCTCTGCTCTGTGTAACAGTCCTTTTGCACCCCAGTCTCCAAACTCTGCTCTCAGTAACAGTCCTTCTGCACCACAGTCTCCAAACTCTGCTCTCTGTAACAGTCCTTCTGCACCACAGTCTCCAAACTCTGCTCTCTGTAACAGTCCTTCTGCACCCCAGTTTCCAAACTCTGCTCTGTGTAACAGTCCTTCTGCACCTCATTCTCAAACATATTCTCTCTGCAACAGTCTTTCTGCTCCACAGTCTCCGAGGATCTGCTCTCTGTAAAAGTCCTTCTGTACCGCAGTGTCCAACCTCTGCTCTCTGTTTTGGTTCTTCTACAACCCTATCTTCAAACTCTTCTTTCTGTATCAGCCAGTCTGAACCCCAGTATCCTAACACTGTTCTCTGTATCCATCCTTACGCACCGCAGTCTCCAACTTGTGCTCTCTGTAAGAGTCCTTCTGCATCCCAGTCTCAAACCTCTACTCTCGGTAACAGTCCTAAACTGCAGTCTCCAAACTCTGCTCTCTTTAACGGTCCTTCTGCACGCCAATTTCCAACCTCTGCTTTTTGTAACAGTCCTTCTACACCTCAGTCTCCAAACTCTGCTCTATGTAAGATTCTTCAGCAACAGTCTCCAAACTCTGCTCTGTATAACAGTCCTTCTGCACCCCAGTCTCCAAACTCTCCTTTCTATAACAGGCCTTCTGCACTCCAGTCTCCAAAATCTGCACTGTGCAACGATCCTACTGCACCCCAGTCTCCAACCTCTGCTCTCTGCAATGATCCTACTGCACCCCAGTCTACTACCTCTGATCTCCGCAACAGTCCTTCTGCACCTCAGTCTCCAAATTCTTCTATCTGTAAGATCCATCTTCACCCCAGTATCCAACCTCTTATCTCTGCAACAGTCCTTCTGCATCCAAGCCTCCAAACTCTGCTCTCTGCAACAGTCCTTCTGGACCCCAGTCTCCAACCACTGCTCTCTAAAACAGTCCTTCTGCAGCCAAGTCTCCAACCTCTACTCTTGTAAACAGTCGTTCTGAACTTCACTCACCAACCTCTGCTCTCTGTAGTATCCTTCTAAAACCCAGTCTCCAAAATCTTCTCTCTGCAACGATTCTTCTCCATACAAGTCTCCAACCTCTGCTCTCTGCAACAGTCCTTTTGCACCACAGTCTCCAACCTCTGGCTCTTTAAGATCCATCTGAACCCCACTCTCCAACCTCTGATCTCTGAAACAGTCCTTCTGCAACCCAGTATCCAACCTCTACTATCTGTAACAGTCCTTCTGCACCACATTCTCCAAACTCTGCTCTCTGCAACAGTCCTTCTGCACCCCAGTCACTAAATTCTGCTCTCTGCAACAGTCCTTTTGTACTGTATTCTCCAACCTCTACTCTCTGTAACGTTCTTTTTGCCCCCGATATTAGAGTCTCTGCTTTCTGTAACAGGCCTTCTGCTCTCTGAAACAGTCCTTCTGCACTTCAGTCTCCAACCTCTGCTCTCTGTAACAAGCCTTCTGCACCTTATTCTCCAAACTCTGTTCTCTGCAACGGTCTTCTGAACCTCAGTCTTCAACCACTACCTCTGTTAACAGTCATTCTGCACTTTACTCTCCAAACTCTGCTCTCTGTAGGATCCTTCTAATACCCAGTCTCAAACCTCTGCTCTCTGTATCTATTCTTATGGACCTCAGTCTCTAAAGTCTACTCTCTGTAACAGTCTATCTGCACCTCAGTCTGACACCTCTGCTCTCTGCACGATACTTCTGCACCCCAGTCTCTGAGCACTGCTGTCTGTAATAGTCACCTGCACCTCAGTCTCCAACCTCTGCTCTCTCTAAGATCCTTCTGGAACTCAGTCTCCAACCTCTCCTCTCTATAACAGGCCTTCTGCACGCCAGTCTCCAAACTCTTCTCTCTGCAGCAGGCCTTTTTGCACCCCAGTCTCCAAAATCTGCACTGTGCAATGATCCTTCTGCACCCCAGTCTCCAACCTCTGCTCTCTGCAATGATCCTACTGCACACCACTGTACTAACTCTGATCTCCGCAACAGTCCTTCTGCACCTCAGTCTCCAAATTCCTCTATCTGTAAGATCTATCTTCACCCCTGTATCCAACCTTTGCTCTCTGCAACAGTCCTTCTGCATCCAAGGCTCCAACCTCTTCTCTCTGTAACAGGACTTTCGTACTTCAGTCTCCAACCTCTGCTCTCTGCAACATTCCTTCTGCAACCCAGTCTCCAACCACTGCTCTCTATAACAGTCCTTCTGCACCCCAGTCTCCATCGTCTGCTCTCGGCAACAGTCCTTCTGCAACCCAGTCTCCAACCTCTACTCTCAGTAACAGTCGTTCTGCACTTCCCTCGCTAACCTGTGCTCTCTGTAGTATCTTTCTAAAACCCAGTCTCCAAAATCTGCTGTCTGTAACATTCCTTCTGCACACCTTTCTCCAACCTCTGCTCTCTGCATCCTTTCCTCTTAACCCCATTCTTCAACCTCTGCTCTCTGCAAGAGTCCTTCTTCACCTCAGTCTGAAAACTCTGCTGTCTTCAACGAACTTTCTGCACCCCAGTCTCCTACCTCTGCTGCCTGTAACAGTCCTTCTGCACCTCATTCTCCCAACTCTGCTCTCTGTAACAATTTTTCTGCACCTCAGTCTCCAAACTCTGTACTCTGCAACGTTACTTCTGCACCTCAGTCTCCAACATCTACTCTCTGTAACAGTCTTTCTTCACCTGATTCTTTAATCTCTGCTCTCTGTAAGATCCTTCTCCAACCCAGTCTCCAAACTCTGCTCTCTCTAATAGTCCTTGAGCACACCAGTCTCCAACCTCTGCTCTCTGCACCGATCCTTCTTCACCCCAGTCTCCAACCTCTACTCTCTGCAACAATCCATTTGCACACCAGTCTCCAACATCTTCTCTCTGCAAGAGTCCTTCAGACACTCAGTCTAAAAACTCTTCTCTCTTCAACCTCTGCTCTTTGTAGGATCCTTCTTTAACCCAGTCTCCAAACTCTGCTCTCTGTAACAGTCCTTCTGCACACCAGTCTCCAACATCTGCTCTCTGCAACAGTCCTTCAGCAACTCAGTCTAAAAACTCTGCTCTCTGCAACGATCCTTCTGCACCTCAGTCTTCTACCTCTGCTCTCATTAAGACCCTTCTGCAACCCAGTCTCCAAACTTTGCTCTCTGTAACAGTCCTTCTGCAGAATAGTTTTCAACCTCTGCTCTCTGTAACAGAATTTTTGCAACCCAGTCTCGAATCTTCTCTCTGTAACAGGCCTTTAGAACCCCAGGCTCCAACCTCTTCTCTCTGGAATGATTTTTCTCCACCCCAGTGTCCAACCTCTGCTCTCGGCAACAGTCCTTCTACACCCTAGTCACGAACCTCTGCTCTCTGTAAGATCCTTATGCACTCCAGTCTCCAACCTCTTTTTTCTGCAATGATTCTTCTCCATCCCAGTCTCCAACATCTGCTCTCTGCAACGTTCCTTTTGCACCCCAGTCTACAAACTCTGCTCTCTGTAAGATCCATCTGAACTTTAGTCTCCAACCTCTGCTCTCTGTAAAAGTCCTTCTACATACCAGTCTCCAAACTCTGCTCTCTGTAACTGTCCTTCTGCACCTCAGTCTCCAAACTCTTCTCTCTGTATCAGTCCATCTGCACCTCAGTCTCTAAAATCTGCTCTCTGCAACGATCCTTCTGGACCCCAGTCTCCAACTTCTGCTCTGTGCAACAGTCCTTCTGCACCACAGTCTCCAGACTCTGCTCTCTGTAAGATCCTTCTGCACTCCAGTTTCCAAACTCTGCTCTCTGTAACATTCCTTCTCCACCCCAGTCTCCAACTTCTGTCCTCTGCAACAGTCCTGCTGCTCCGCAGTCTCCGAGATCTGCTCTGTGTAACAGTCCTTCTGTACGGAAGTCTCCAAACTCTGCTCTCTGTAAAGGTCCTTCTACACCCCAATTTCCAACCTCTTATTTCTGTAACAGTCCTTCTCCACCTCAGTCTCTAAACTCTGCTCTCTGTAACACTCCTTCTACACCTCAGTTTCCAACCTGTCCTCTCTATAACATTCTTTCTGCACCCCAGTCTCCAACCTCTGCTCTTTGCATTGGTACCTCTTAACCCCAGTCTCTACCTTGTTCTCTACAACAGTCCTTCTGTACTGCAGTCTTCAACCTCTGTTCTCTGTAAGGGTCCTTTTGCAACCCAGTCTCCCACCTCTACTTTCTATATCAGTCCTTCTGCACCACAGTCTCAAAACTCTGCTCTCTGTAACCGTCATTCTGCACCTCACTCTGCAACCTCTTATCTCTGAAACAGTCCTTCTGCAACCAGTCTTCAAACTCTGCTCTCTGCAAGCTTCCTTCTGCACCCCAGTCTCCAACCTCTGCTCTCTGCAACAGTCCTTCTCCACCCCAGTCTCCAACCTCTGCTCTCTGTAAGGGGCCTTCTGCACCCCAGTCTCCAAACTCTGCTTTCTGTATCAGTTTTTCTGCACCCCAGTCTCCAACCTGATCTCTCTGTAATAGTGTTTCTGCATCTCATACTCCAACCTCTAATCTGTGCTACAGTCCTTCAGCGCCCAAATCTCCAACCTTTTCTCTCTGCCACAGTTCTTCTGCACCTCAGTTTTAAAACTCTGCTCTCTGTATGATCCTTCTGAAACCCAGTCTCCAACCTCAACTTTCTGCAATGGTCCTTCTGTAAGCCAGTCTCCAACCTCTGTTCTCTACAACAGTCATTATGCACCCCAGTCTCAAACGTCTACTCTCTGTAAGAGTCTTGCAGTCTCTAAAATCTGTTCTCTGTAAGGGTCCTTCTGCACCCCAGTCTTAAACCTCTGCTTTCTGTATCAGTCCTTCTACACTGCATTCTCTAAACACAGCTCTCTCCAACGATCCTTCTGCACCTCAGTCTCCAACCTCTGCTCTCAGTAAGATTCTTTTGCAACCCAGTCTCCAAACTATGATCTCTGTAACTGTCCTTCTGCACCCCAGTCTCCAAGAACTGCTCTCTGTAAAAGGCCTTCTTCACCCCAGACTCCAAACTCTGCTGTATGTAACAGGCCTTTTGCCCCCAGTCTCCAAATTCTTCTCTCTTTAATGATACTTCTCCACCCCAGTCTCCAACCATTTCAATCAGCAACAGTCTTTCTGCATCCCAGTATTTAACCTATGCTCCCTGTAAGATCTTTCTGCTCACCTGTCTCCAACCTCTGCTCTCTCTAACACTCTTCTGTACCCCAGTCTCCAACTTCTGCTCTCTGTAATGGTCCTTCTGCACCTCAGTTTCCAACATCTGCTCTCTGCAATACTCCTTCTGCACCCCAGTCTCCTAACTTTGCTCTCTGCAACAGTTTATCTGCAACTCAGTCTCCAACCTGTGCTCTCAGTAAAAGTCATTCTGCACCACAGCCTCCAACCTCTGCTCTCTCTAACAATTTTCTGAACCCCAGTCTCCAAAATGCTTTCTGCAATGATCCTTCTGCACCCCAGTCTCCAAAGTCAGCTCTCTGTAACAGTCCTTCTGCACCCCAGTCTTCAAAATCTTCTTTCTGTAACAGTCTTCTGCATCTGAGTATCCCTCCTCTGCTCTATGAAACAATACTTCTCCACCCAAGTCTCAAACGTCTGCTCTCTGAAAAAGTCCTTCTAAACCCTAGTCTCCAACCTCTGCTCTCTGTAAAAGTCCTTTTACACCCTATTCTCCATACTTTGCTCACCCCAAGAATACTTATGGACCCCAGTCTCCATCCTGTGCTCTCTGCAACTTTCCTTTTAAACACCAGTCTCCAGCATCTGCTCTCTGCAACAGTTTTTCTCCACCCCAGTCTCCAAACTGTGCTCTGTGTAACAGTCCTTCTGGACCCCAATCTTCAACCTCTACTCTCTGCAACAGTCCTTCTACATCCCAGTCTAAAACCTCTGCTCTCAGCAAAAGTTTTTCTGCACCCCAGTCTCCAACCTCTTCTCTCTGTAACAATCCTTCTGCACCTCAGTCTCTAACCTCTGCTCTTTGCAAGGGTCCCTCTGCAACTCAGTCTCCAACCTCTACTCTCGGTAACAGTGCTTCTGCTCCTCAGTCTCTCAAACTCTGCTCTCTGTAAGATCCTTCTGAACCCCAGTCTCCAAACTCTGCTCTGTAACAGGCCTTCTGCACCACAGTCTTCAACCTCTGCTCTCTGTATCAGTCCATCTGCAACCTAGTCTCCAACCTATGCTCTCAGCAACGATCCTTCTGCACCCCAGTCTCCAACATCTGCTTCCTGCAACAATTATTCTGTACCTCAGTCTAAAAACTCTGTTCTCTGCAACAATCCCTCTACACCCCAGTCTCCAAACTCTGCTCTCTGTAACAGTCTTTCTGAATGTCTGTTTCCTAATTCTACTCTCTGTAAGACCCTTCTGAAACCCAGTCTGCAAACTCTGCTCTCTGTACCAGTCCTTCTGCACCCCAGTCTCCAACCTCTGCTCTCTGTAACAGGCCTTCTGCATTGAAGTCTGAAACCTCTGCTAGCTGCAATAGTCCTTGTGAACCCCAGTCTTCAACATCTGCTTCCTGCAACAGTTCGTCTGTACCTCAGTCTGAAAACTCTGCTCTCTGCAATAATCCATCTGTACCCCAGTCTAAAATCTCTGCTCTCTGTAACAGTCCTTTTGTAACTCAGTCTCCAATCACTGCTCTCTTAAACAGTCATTCTACACCCAAGTCTCCATACTCTGATCGCCCCAACAGTCATTCTGCACCCCAGTCTCCAAACTCTGTTCTCTCCATCGGTTCTTCTGCAACCCAGACTCCAGCCTCTGCTCTTTGTAACAGTCTTTCTGTATCACAGTCTCCAACATATTTTCTCTGTAAGGGTCCTTATTCACCCTAGTATCCAACCTCTGCTTTCTGTATCAGTCGTTTTGAACCACAGTCTCCAAACTCTGCCTTTTGTAACCGTCCTTCTGCAACTCAGTCTGCAACCTCTGTAACGGTACTTCTGCACCAGAGTCTAGAGCCTCTGCTTTCTGTGTCAGTCCTTCTTCAATCCAGTCTCTAATCTCTGCTCTGTGTAACTGTCCTTCTGCACCTTAGTCTCCCACCTCTGCTCTCTGTTACAGTACTTCTGGACCCAAATATCCAACTTCTACTGTCTGCAACAGTCTTTGTACATCCCAGTCTAAAACCTCTGCTCTCTGCATCAGTCATTCTGCACCCCTGTCTCCAACCTCTGCTTTCTGTTACAATCATTCTGCACCTCAGTCTCCAACCTCTGCTCTCTGCTACGGTCCTTCTGCACCTCAGTCTCCAACATCTACTCTATGTAACAGTGCTTCTGCACCTCAGTCTCCAATCTCTGATCTCTGTAAGATCCTTCTGCAACCCAGTCTCCAAACTCTGCTCTCTGTAACAGTCATTCATCACCCCAGTCTTCAAATTGTGCTCTCTGTAACAGGCCTTCTGCACTCCAGTTTCTAACCTCTGCTCTCTCTATCAGTCTATCTGCACCCCAGTCTCCAACATCTGCTATCTGTAACTGTCTTTCTGCACACCAGTCTTTAGCCTCTGCTCTCTGCAACAGTCCTTCCGCACCCCAGTCTCCAACTTCTGCTTTCTGCCACAGTGCTTCTGAACCCAAGTCTCCAACCTCTGCTCACTGCAACATTCCTTCTGCACCCCAGTCTCCAAAATATGCTCTCTGTAATGATCTTTCTGCACCCCAGTCTCTAAACTCTGCTCTCCGCAATGATCCTTCTGCACCTCAGTGTCCAACCTCTTCTCTCTGCAAAGATCCTTTGGCACCCCAGTCTCAAACCTCTGCTCGCTGCAACAGTCTTTGTGAACCCCAGTCTCCAACATCTGCTCTTTGCAACAGTACTTCTGTACCTCAGTCTGAAAACTCTGCTGTCTGCAATAATCCATCTGCACCCCAGTCTCCAACCTCTTCTCTCGGTACCGCAGTCTCCAACCTCTGTTCTCCGTAAGGGTCCTTATGCACCCCAGTATCTAACCTATCTATCTGCTTTCTGTATCAGTCGTTGTGCACCACAGTCTCCAAACTCTGCCATCTGTAAGAGTCCTTCTGCAACTCAGTCTGCAACCTCTGCTCTCTGCAACAGTCCTTGTGCACCCCAGTCTCCATCCTCTGCTCTCTGCAACATTCCTTCTGCATCCCAGTCTCCAACATCTGCTATCTGCAACAGTCATTCTCCACCCCAGTTTCCAAACTCTGCTCTCTGTAAGAGTCCTACTGTACTGCATTCTCGAAACTCTGCTCTCTGTAAGGATACTTCTGCACCCGAATCTCCAAACTCTGCTTTATGTATCAATCATTCTGCACTCCAGTCTCCAACCTCTGCTCTGTGTAATTGTCCTTCTGCACCTTAGTCTATAACGTCTGCTCTCTGCTACAGTTGTTCTGGATCCCAGTCTCCATCATCTACTCTGCAACAGTTCTTCTGCACCCCAGTCTCCAACCTCTGCTCTTTGTAAGAGTCTTCTGTACTGAAGACTCCAACATCTGCTCTCTCTAATGGTCCTCCTGTACCCCAGTATTCAATCTCTGCTTCTTGAATTATTTCTTCTGCACTTCTGTCTCAATCCTTTGCTCTTTATAACAGTCCTTCTGCATCTCAGTCTCCAACCTCTGCTCTCTGCAACAGTTCCTTCTGCACCCAAATTTCCAACTTCTGCTATATGCATAAGTCCTTCTGCACCCAAGTATCCAACCTCTGCTCTCTGTAACAATCATTCTGCACCCCAGTCTCCAAATTCTGCTCTCTGCAGAAGTCCTTCTTAACCCCAGTCTCCAACCTCTGCTCGCTGTAATATGCTTCTGTACCCCAGTCTCCAAACTCTACTCTCTGTAACAGTTCTTCTGCACCGCAGTCTCCAAACTCTGCTCTCTGTAACGGTCCTTCTGCACCCCAGTCTTCAACCTCTGCTTTCTGTATCAGTCCTGCACCCCAGTCTACACCCTCTGCTCTCTTTAAGAGTCCTTCTGAACCTAAGTCGATATTCTTGCTCTCTGCAACAGTCCTTTTGCAACCCAGTCTCCAACCACTGCTCTCTGCAACAATCTTTCTGCACCCCAGTCTCCAACGTCTGCTCTCTACAACAGTCCTTCTGCATCCCAGTCTCCAACCTCTGCTCTCTGTAAGATCCTTCTGAATCCCAGTCTCCAACCTTTGCTATCTTCAATGTTCTATTGGCACCTCAGTCGCCAACCTCTGCTCTCTGTAATGGTCCTTCTGCAACCCAGTCTCAAAACTCTGCTCTCTTTAACAGTCCTTCTGCACCTCAGTCTTCAACCTCTGCTCTCTGCAATTGTCCTTCTGCAGGTCAGTCTTCAAACTCAACTCTCTGTAACAGTTATTCTGCATCTCAGTCTCCAAACTCTACTCTCTGTAAAATCCTTTTGCAAACCAATCTTCAAACTCTGCTCTCTGTAACAGTCCTGTTGCACCGCTTATCCAAATTCTGCTCTATGTAACAGGCTTTCTGCAACCAAGTCTCCAACATCTACTCTCTGTAACAGTCCGTATGCACACAAGTCTTTAACCTCTGCTCTCTGCCACAGTCATTATGAACCCCAGTCTCCAACATCTGCTCTCTACATTAGTCTTTCTGCACCTCAGTCTAAAAACTCTGCTTTCTGCCACGATCCTTCTGAACCCCAGTCTCCAACCTGTGTTCTCTGCAACAGTCTTTCAGCACCGCAGTCTCAAAACTCTGCTCTCTGTAACAGTCCTTCTGTACCACACTCTCCAACCTCTCTTCTCTTTAATTGTCCTTCTGCACCCCAGTCTCCACACTCTGCTTTCTGTATCAGTTTTTCTGAACCACAGTCTCCAAACTCTGCTCTATGCAACAGTCTTTCCTCAACCCAGTCTTCAACCTCTGCTGTTTGCAAGAATCATTCTGCACCCCAGTCTCCAACATCTGTTTTCTGTATCAGTCCTAGACCACAGTCTCCAAAATCTGCTCTCAGTAACAGTCCTTCTGCACCTCAGTCTCCAACCTCTGCTCTCTGCAAGAGTCCTTCTGCACCCCAGTGTCCAACCTCTTCTCTCTGCAACAATCCTTCTGCACCCCTGTCTTCAACCTCTGTTCTCTATCACAGTCCTCCTGTATCTCAGACTCCAAACTCTGCTCACTGTAAGATTCTTCTGCACCCCAGTCTCCAACCTCTGCTCTCTTCAACGGTCCTTCTGCACCCCAGTCTCTAACCTCTGTTCTCTGCATCAGTCTTTCTGCACCATAGTCTCTAACATCTACTCTCTGAAACAGTTCTTTTCCATCCCAGTCTCCAACCTCTGCTCTCTATAACAGTCCTTCTGTAGTGCAGTCTCTAACCACTGCTCTCTCTAAGGGTCCTTCTGTATCCCAATCTCCTACCTCTCCTAACTGCAACAGTCCTTCCACACCCCAGTCTAAAACCTCTGCTCTCTGCAACAGTCCTTCTGAACCCCAGTCTCCAACCTCTGTTCTCTGTAAGATCCTTCTGCAACCCAACTTTTAAACTCTGCTCTCTGTAACAGTCCTCGTGCAGCCCAGTCTCAAAGCTCTGCTCTCTTTAAAAGGCTTTCTTCACCCAAGTCTCCAAACTCTGCTCTCTGTATCTGTAATTCTGGATCCCAGTCTCCAACCTCTGCTCTCTGTAAAAATCCATCTGCACCCTGTCTCCAACCTATGGTCGCTGCAACAGTCCATGTGCACCCAGTCTCCAACATCTTCTCTCTGCAACAGATCTTCTGTACCTCAGTCTGAAAACTCTGCTCTCTGCAACAATCCTTCTGCACCCCATTCTCCAAACTCTGCTCTCTGTAACAGTCTTTCTATATATCAGTCTCCAACCTCTGCTTTCTGAAAGACCCTTTTAAACCCAGTCTGCAAACTCTGCTCACTTAAACACTCCTTCTGCACCCCAGTCACCAATCTCTGCTCACTTAAACACTCCTTCTGCACCCCAGTCTCTAATCTCTGCTCTCTGTAACAGGCCTTTTGCACCCCAGTATCCCAGCAATGCTCTGTGTAAGATTTTTCTGCACACAAGTCTACAACCTCTGCTCTCTGTAACATTCCTTCTGCACCTCAGTCTCCAATCTCTGCTCTCTGTATCAGTCCTTGTGCACAACTATTTCCAAACTCTGCTCTCTGAAACAGCCCTTCTGCACCTCATTCTTCAACAACTGATTTCTGAAAAAGTCCTTCTACACCCCAGTCTCCAAACTCTGCTCTCTGAAACAATTCCTTTTATACCCCAGTCTCCATAATCTGCTCTCTGCAACGATCCTTCTGCACCCCAGTCTCCTATGTCTGCTCTGCAACAGTCTCTCTACAACCCAGTCTCCAACATCTGCTCTCTGGAAGATCCTTCTATTCGCCAGTTTCCAAATTTTTCTCTTTGTAACATTCCTTCTGCACCCCAGTCTCCAACCTCTGCTCTCTGCAATGGTCCCTCTGCACCCCAGTCTCCAAACTTATTCTCAACAAGAGTTCTTCTGTACCGCAGTCTTCAACCACTATTATCTGTAAGGGTCTTTCTTCACTCCAGTCTCAAAACTCTGCTTTCTGTATCAGTGCTTCTGCACCACAGTCTCAAAACTCTGCTCTCTGTAACAGTCTAACAGTCCATATGCACCTCACTCCGCAACCTCTGTTCTCTGCAACAAACTTTCTTCACCCCAGTTTTTAACCTCTGCTCTCTGTAACAGTCCTCCTGTACTGCCGTCTCCAAACTCTGCTCTCTGTAATGGTTCTTCTGCACCCATGTCTCCAAACTCTGCTTTTTGTATCAGTCCTTCTGCACCCCAGTCTCCAACGTCTGCTATCTGCAACAGTCTTCTGCACCTAAGTGTCCAAATTCTACTCTCTGCAAAAGTCCTTCTGCACCCATGTCTCCAACACCTGCTCACTGAAACAGTCATTCTTCACCCCAGTTTCCAACCTCTGCTATCTGCAACAGTCCTTCTGCACCCCAGTTTCCAAACTCTGCTCTCTGTATTAGTCCTTCTGCACCTCAGTCTCCAAATTCTGCTCTCTGCAACAGTCCTTCTGCACCCAAGTCTCCAACCTCTGCTCTCTGCAACAATCCTTCTACACCCCAGTCTTAAAACTCTGCTCTGTGTAACAGTCCTTATGCACCCCAGTCTCCAACATCTGCTCTCTGTAACATTCGTTCTGCACCATATTCGCCAACCTCTGCTCTTTGTTACAGTCTTTGTATACCACAGTTTCCAAACTCTGCTCTTTGTAACGGTCTCTGTGCACCCCAATTTCCAACCCTTTTTTTCTGTAACAGTCCTTCTGCACCTCAGTCACCAAACTCTGCTCTCTGTAACCGTCCTTCTGCACCTCAGTCTCCATCTTCTGCTCTCTGTAACAGTCCTTCTGCACCTCAGGTTTAAACCTCTATTCTCTGCACGATCCTTCTGATTTCCAGTCTCCAACCACTGCTCTCTGTAACAGTCGTCCTGCATCTCATTCACAAACCTCTGCTCTCTGTAAGATCCTTCTACAACATAGCCTCAAAACTCTGGTCTCTATAACAGTCCTTCTGAAACCCAGCCTCAAAAGTCTGCTCGCTATAACAGTTCTTCTGCATCCCAGTCTCTAACCTCTGCTCCCTGTAGCAGGCATTCTGCACCCCAGTCTCCCAACTCTGCTCTCTGAAACAGTCTTTCTGCACGCCAGTCTCCAACCTATGCTCTCTTTATCGGTCCTTCTGCACCCCAGGCTCCCACCTCAGCTTTCTGTATCATAATTCTTCACCCCAATCTCCAACGTCTTCTCTGTGTAACAGTCCTTCTGCATCTCAGTCTCCAAACTCTGCTCTCTCCAACAGTCCTTCTGCACCCCAGTCTCCCACCTTTGCTCTCTGTAACGATCCTTCTGCAGCCCAGTCTCCACCTCTGCTCTCTGCAACAATTCTTCTGCAACTCCGTCTCCAACTTCTGCTGTCTTCAAGATCCTTCTGCACCTCACTCTTCAAACTCTGCTCTCTGTAACAGTTTTTGTGCACCTCAGTCTCCAACCTCTGCTCTCTGCAACCGTCCTTATGCACCCCAGTCTCCAACCTCTGCTCTCTGCAACGATCCTTCTGCACCTCAGTCTCCAATGTCTCCTCTCCTTAACACTCCTTCTACACCCCAGTCTCCAACCTTTGTTCTCTGTAAGGTACTTCTGCACTCCAGTTTCCAAACTCTACTCTCTATAACATTTCTTCTCCAACCCAGTCTCCAACCTCTGCTTTCTTCAACGGTCCTGCTGCAACCCAGTCTCCAACCTCTGTTCTCTGAAACAGTCCTTCTGCTCCCCAATTTTCAATCTCTGCTCTCTGTAAAAGTCCTGTACTGCAGTCTCAAACTTCTGCACTCTGTAATGGTAATTCTGCACCCTAGTCTCCAACCTCTGCTTTCTGTATCAGTCCTTCTGCACCACAGTCTCCAAACTCTGCTCTCTTTAACAGTCCTTCTGCACCTCAGTCTCCAAACTCTGCTTTCTGTAAGATCCTTCTGCAACCAAGTCTCCAAACTCTGGTCTCCGTAACAGTCCTTCTGCACACCAGTCTCCAACCTCTGCTCTCTGCAACGATCCTTTTTCACCCCAGTCTCCAACCTCTGCTCTTTGCAACAGTCATTCTGAACCCCAGTCTCCAACATCTGCTCTCTGCAACAGTCCTTCTACACCTCAGTCTGAAAACTCTGCTCTCTGCAAGTATCCTTGTGCACCCCAGTCTCCAAACTCTGCTTTCTGTAACAGTCCTTCTGCACCCCATTCTCAAACTTCTGCTCTCTGAAACAGTTCTTCTGCACCCCAGTCTTTAACATCTACTCTCTGAAACAGTCCTTCTACACTCTTCTCAAAAATGCAGAAGAATGAGACCTGAACTATCGCTTACCCTGCAAAAAATCAACTCAAAATGCATTAAAGACCCAGACACTAGACCAGAAATTATGCAGTTTCTAGGAAAAAACAAAGTCAATACTCCAACCTACAGGCAGAGGCAATGACTTTCTCAATAAGATGCCAAAGCTCAGGAGATAATAACAAAAGTTAGCTAATAGGATGGCATCAAATTAAGAAGGTTCTGCACAGCAAAGGAGACAATTAGAATATGAAGAGAGAACCTACGGAAAGGGAGAAAATCTTTATGACGTGCTCTTCTTAAAGAAGATGAATATTCAGAATATTAATAAAGAACTCATAAAACTTAAAATCAAACCCACAATTATTAAATAACCCAATTATCAAATAACCCAATTACCAAATGGGAAACTAAATGAACTAAACAGACACGTGTTAGGAGAAAATATGTGAGTGGCCAACAAATATATGAAAATACTTGCAAGTCAAGACTACCCTGAGATTTCATCTCACTTCAGTGACAAAGGCAACCACCAAGAATACAAACAGAAACCAGTGTGACAAGGAGAGAATTGGAGAGAAAGGAGCACTCTCACCCTGTTGGTGGGAATGTAAATCAGCACAACCACCACGGATATCAGGATGGAGGCTCCTCAGGAGTAGCCATGGACCACCCTGCGACCCAGCTCTACCTCTGCTTAGTATTTATCACAGCGGATCGAAGTCATCATACTATAATGACACATACATGCCCATGAACCAGCCGAGGTTACATCAGTGGACGAATGGATAAAGAACATCTGGTATATGCACACTGGAATTTCATTCAGCCATAAAGAAGAACGAAATTATGTCATGCTGGAAGATGTATGGATCTTCAGAACATTAAGGGAATTAAGCAACTCAGAAAGTTAAGGGCCGTATGTTTTTTCTCTGTTAAAGCTAGAGGGAAAAAAGAAAGGAAAGTTGGGAAGGGAGTCTCATCATAAAAGTTGAAGGAAGATCAGTTAAGTCAAGGCACCATGGGAGGAGGTGAGGAAAAGGGAAATATTGGAATGATATTGGCCAAAGTTCACGGTTATTTTGTGTGCATGTTCAAATATGTGTCAGCAAATCCCACCAATATGGAACACTACAATGCACCAATGAAGTGTGAAAAGAAGAGTTTCACATTACATGGGACAGGCACTATTCTAGGAGGGTGCCCATTTTTTCCCATCTATAAATACCACGATCATTTACCACTGTCAAAAATCTCTACAGATTCAAATGTTTTGATCACTGCTCCACCACATGGCCTCTTCTACTTCAGGGTCCCCTTATTCTCACTGAAATCAGGGAGCCCGTTTCAATGATACCATCTCTTAATGTCTTCCCAGGCTGCCGAGGACAGCGGCTGCAGGTTTCACAAGGATCTGGTGCTGCCTTCTGAACGCATGTCCACGAGGCCTAGGCAAAGGCTGGTGCTCCAGGCCCTCCTCCAGATCCAGCTGTGAGGCCAGGGAAGAGGTCACATAACACGCCATCCAACACCTTATTTATTTCTGATCACCATCCTCTCCATTATTCCAGGATCATATTGGTCATTGAACTTAAGAAAACACTGAGTCCAGATTTCAGTTCATCAACCAAAGAGAGTCTAATAGCCACTCCCCGTGGCTCAGGAAAATCCTTGGCCCTAACATTTCTGGTGATTACATCCCTGTGACTGCATTCAAGATGATCCAGCAATATGTCCTGACTTCTTTGGTCTAGAAGACTCAAACAAATTCTCTTATATATTCTTAAGGCTCCTATTAACAAAATACATTAAAATATTTACCTTTCATTTCGGTGTGACCCTTATACTCTCCTGGGCTATATTTTATACTCTTACCTGAGACATTCTAGGATCATACCCCAATTAAGATTCTGGTGACAATGTGGGATGATGGATGAGCATTAAAGAATATTGGGCTGGGGATGTGGCTCAAGCAGTATTGTGCTTGCCTGGCATGTGCATGGCACGGGTTCAATCCTCAGCACCACATACCAACAAAGATGTTGTGTCCGCCGAGAACTAGAAAATGAATATTAAAAATTCTCTCTCTCTCTCTCTCTCTCTCTCTCTCTCTCTCTCTCCCCTCTCCTCTCCTCTCCTCTCCTCTCTCACTCTCTTTAAAAAAAAAAGACAACTGCCCAGGTAGAGTCACCATAGGGTCTTCAATTTAGGGAAAGCTAGTCTCCTCGGGGGAGGAGGGGCTGCTTCTGACAGCAAAGAGGTTTAATGGAGATTTCAGGGTTCAAGGCTCTGAGATTTGTCTAATTCAACCGGTATTTTGCCATTCTAATTAACAAGGTCTCAATCATTCCCCCATTAATGTCCTAATTGACATAAAAGAGACCTGGAGAAATTGTGGGTTTATAATTTTCTTTGTACTTCTGCAATTTGGAGAATTGGATGTTTTATTCTGATATTAACCTTTATCAGTTTCCAGAGAGAATATATTTCTGATGATCTGAACCTGACTTGAAGAAGGAATATAATGCTTGAACCTATCATTTTCTTTCTGTAAGTCTCCCACTCCAGTCAGTAACAACAGTCTGTAGTCATGTTGTAATGTTCATTCCCACCCTGAAGGTCGATGGTGTTATTCCAAAGCTCAGTTTTGCATAGACATTTGATTTCAGGCCACGATAACTTAAAGTCTCTGTTGGGTCATTGCACACCAGGAATTATCAGGTCTCCTTTCCCATGGGCTGTGACATCATCAACATATTCAATTCCCTCAAGTCAGACATCAAACCTACCTCGTCAGATCTGTTATCTAGAACCATCTCTGATGTAAACCACTATTGTGGTCAGTGCCACCATGGTCAGGTAGAGATGAATAATGACTCTTGATGTCTTAGGGTAGAGGCAGTTGACACAGAAAAAAGTTATAAAATGGTTGTTAGATATGGAGAAAAAAGAAAAATAGGGCAGGTGACCCCACCCCATATATGGAAACCCTAACTTCCCTGGAAAGAGAAGCTCATTTCACGCTACTGTGACCCACATGCAGGAAAAGCTGTCTATGAGCCTGCACACACAGCTCCTGACACCAAGGAGATTAGTTTTTTCCTCTATATGGCTGGTTTGCTGCTGCTGCTATGGGATCCAAAAGAACCGGCTTTCTTCCTTTCCTTTCTTCCTCTCTGCCTAGTGTTTGGCTGATCTTGACAGAACCTCCCAAAATGAAGGCCTGCAGGCAGGGGAGTGTGGGAAATGAGGTTCTCGTACTTTCTGTCCCTCTGGTGTGGGGAGAACACAGAAGGACATAGATGGTGCTGAACACCCACACAAGGTGTCCGACACACTTGAACCTGAAAGTGAGAAAAGGGTGTTTGTGAAAAGCGAGGAGAGAAAGGAGTCTCAGAGATTTTAAAAGCGGGAGTTGGAGTTGAAGCTCCAGATACAGACTCTGTAACCAGGTGCCTACAAGTCCCTTAAAGGCATGTTTTTTCAGATGAGTGTATACACCAGTTTGAAGATTGGTCTAGACTTTGATCATGCAAAGGGATGCACAACCTCCAGCCAGCTTCCTCAGGACACTCTGGACCTCGTTGCTTCTCAGGCTGTGAATGACGGGGCTCAAAAGGGGGCTCACCACACAGAAGAGCACAGAGACCAGGGTGTCCATTTCCAGCCTTATCTGGGCCTGTCATAGTGGAAGTTGGCTGTTCCATAAAATACCACCACAACAGTGAGGGGGGATGCACAGGTGGAGAAGGCCTTCCTCCTGCCCTGGGCAGAGAGAATCCCCAGGATGGCCACCATGATGAGTGCATAGGAGCCTGCAGTGAAGAGGCAGAAGCTCAGGCCCATGGTAGCACTGACCACGTGGAGCGCAGACTCGTTGACAGAGGTGTCTGAGCAGGAGAGCTTCAGGAGCAATGGGGTGTCACAGAGAAAGTGGCTGAACTGCTGGGGCCCACACAGAGTGAGTGTGATGGCCAGCACCGTGTGTGTGACCAAATTCACCAGCCCACACACCCAGGACCCAGTCACCATGCCAACACAGACCTTCACACTCATGATGACTGGGTACTGAGGAGGACGGCACGTGGCCACACAGCAGTCATACTGGCCACACAGCCAGTAAGACGCCTTCTGTGCCAGCACTTGTCACCAAGAAGAAGATCTGGGAAACGCAGCCCTCATAAGAAATGGCCTTCTTCTCCCAAAAGTAGTTCACCAGCAGTACTGGAAGGGTGGTGGATGTGTAGCAGACGTCCAAGAATCTCAAATTGCTGAGGAAAAAGTACATTGGAGTGTGGAGAAAAGGACTGAAACTGGTGGCCACTATTATGAGCATGTTCCCCAGGAGAGTGGTCAGGTAAATGACCAGAAAGAGCAGAAAGAACCAGCCCTGTAGGTTGGAGTGGTTGGAAAATCCCAAGATTATGAATTCAGTGACAAATGATTGATTGCTCATTTCCAATGGTATCATAGCTAGAAAACAGAGAAAAAGAAACCATGAGGAGAATGGACTGAGAGCACCCCAAACAGGCTTGTTAATCTGCAGCAACATTGCAAATAATATTGTATACAGAGATGCCTGGACTCTGGAAAGAGACGTATAGGAGTGACTTTAGAGAGAGCATAACTTCTCACAGACTTTTGCATGTGTGCTCTTTTGTAAGAATAAATGGAGACTTGGTCAAAATGCACAACCAGCTATCAATCCCTGTGTCTCATTGAATCTGCAGTATCTCCCTTCTAACACTGTGCTTCACTGTGATGAATTCTTTTTTGTATGTCTGTTATTTCAAGTAATAAGTTTTCATTGTAAAAAAATGAAGAAAATGCAGAAAGTTATTCAGAAGAATAGAACAGGTAACAACATCAAAGCTCTGATTATATTCATCCCATTCTACCTCTATCTATCTTTAAAATATCGAAAGCAAAATTTCCCTATATTGTTGTACTCTATTTAGTTGTTTGCCTTGCAATCTTAATTTCCTAACATGAAATTAAGTTAATATCTTCCTTTTTATTGAACATAGAAACCTTCCATTCAATTTACTATCATAAATATTGGAATAGTAGCTTTCATACATATGTATCTGTGATCATCTCTGAATATTTATTAAAAGTAAAATTATAAGTCACCTGCTTTTAAATACATTGATCTATTTTTTTCAGTAGAAACTTTTATTTTTTTTAAGTTTTATAAGATACAAGAAATTTTGACAAATAATATACACTTAGGTATTTTTCTTCTTTTTTATTGTAAGATTTACCTCACCGAAAATTACATTTCCTGAAAAAAAATGATTGATACAATTACTGATTTTCTATCATGTTACCCATGCTAATCCATTATCCATTGTTTTCAACTAAAATTTCTGTTTCTTTTTCAATCTTAAATGAAAAATATTATAGGAAAACAGTAGGCTCTTGGTCCAGATAGATGTGGATTGAAATCCATCTGTTGTTTACCAGATGTTGTTTGTAAAAAAGTCAGCTCATCTCTATTCCTCAGTTTGTTCCTTGCTTAGGATATTAACGATGTCTATTTCACAACTGCTGAAAAAAGTTTTGAGATAATATAAGCTATGTGTCTGCCACATTACATTTACTCAATGCCTTTTATCAAGTTAGAAAATGTCTATCCATTTTTTACTAGTAGTTTTTTATTTTGGTGTATGTGTGCTGGGTTTTGAATTCAGAGCCTTATGCATACCAAGCATGCACTCTACCACTGGTCTTTGCCCATAGTTTCATTTAGTTATAGTTTTTATCATAAATAGATATTAAATTTTCTTATTATTTCTGCATTTATTGAAATGATATATATATATTTTTTCTTATTTAATCTGTTACTATGGAAATTCGGTTGATTGACTTTTTTAATATTGAACCAGCCTTGCATTCTGGGATTGATCTCAATTGACTGTAATGTTATCCTTATTCTATATGGATGAGTTCAGTTTTTTAATATTGTTCCCTGCTTGCTTTTGTGTATTCTATTTTCGCTGTTCTCCAGAGATAATCTATTTCTTGAAGAATTCTCAGCTGTATTCTACTGTTATTTTCAGTCAATGCATGTTAGTGTA